>NC_090907.1:5399089-5660858 GCF_040956055.1 Brachionichthys hirsutus
GACAGAGAGAGAGAGAGAGGGAGAGAGAGAGAAAGAGAGAGACCTCACTGACCTCCCCTGTGAGTAATGGCATCTCTATAGTTTATTAATAGCTAATCAATGGACTCTCTGGGATGTATGGGATGCTCTGATGCCGGCATAACAGCACACATAGACCTTGCCACACACACACACACACACACACACACACACTTGGAAATGCTTATTTTGCCACTGCTATTTTCATTCAGCTGAAACGATCTGATCTATTGCAGTAAGTTCCTTGTCCTCCAGGTTCCCTTGTTTGGCTTGCGTGCATCATAAATGCACTCTGTCCTCCTCAGTTTCTCTTTTGTCTCCACCTCCTAGGGGTCTCTTCCTGCATCACATTCTCTACCTTAAGTGTTGGTATTTTTAAAGTGCGGCCTTTTTTGTAAACCCGTTTTGTTGACGCGTGTGGCCATTGTTTTATGATGCCCAGGGCAACACGAGGCCTCTGCTGTTCCATCTCACTGGTGATGCTGCTTGGAAAACAGCAATGTGTCAAATGTGTCTTCACCAGAATCCTCCATGTCTTTTCATTGTTTCACAGCGTGTCTTCTCAGAATGTATGTGTAATCATCAGTTCCGTGTCGTCATCCGATTTTTTTTACATTTATATGATAGTCACGTATTTTCTGCAGGAACAGAACAGCATGTGAGCTTGACAACACTGAAGCATCATGACGACTAGATTGATGATGTTATGTGTCATTCTAACACCAGGAAAACTACTGTACAGACGTTCATAGCTCAGAGAGCAGCTATAAAAGTCTTTAGCAAGAATCAGTGCAATGCATAACCCATAATTTGCTGTTTTTATGCTTCAGTTTATGACTATATTCTATCAACTAAATATAATGTGTGGAGTAGAGACAGGTCCCCCCCGTACCAGGTAGGGGTACTAAACCTGGTTGGTAGTAATACCAGCCTCAACATATCCCCCTCATCAAGTAAACAATTGACGACTTCCCTTTATCTGGGATGTGTGAGTTCATGTTTGTGTTTCATTGCACGTTTGTGTGTGCATGAGGAAACGAGAGAAGAAAATCTTTTTACAACTGAGCTCCGCTGACTAAGGCTCCCAGAAGACAAAGGAAGGGGGGGAGAGTATAGAGGAAGAAGAATTTGAATCTCATATACATTTCAGTTGATAGTCATTCTAGCCTTGATACAATCTCTGTGGAGTCATCCTCACACACACAAACACACACACACACACACACACACACACACACACACACATGCACTCTCCACCCACTCTTGTGGACAAAGCTCCTGTGTATGAGCACAGATTGACAGTTGAGTGCCTGCTCTACAGCTCATTCATCTTTGTTGACTACATTTCTGCTGTCAAGTTGAAAATACAATGTATGTCAGATGGAGCCTCTCTGCACAATAAAATATATTGTAATAGCCACAAGCACTTGTGCATGAAACTACCCTGAATACCACATTAGATGCTGTAAAGTAGAATACACAGCCTGTAGATGCTAAACTGATGCGTCTGGGCAATCTTTCACACTCCAAACCCGTTCCTCTTTTATCCAGGGAAACGCAGTCCCACACCAGTAACGCCTAACATTGTCTTTAGAAAAAAAAAAAGTCAGGATTTCAAAGCAAAATCAGTTGGTTTGAAGTAATGGTTATTTGTCACTCCTCTGTTGTGTTGTGGTATTTCACCGTGAGAAAAACACCTGTCCAGTGGCATTGAGTTTCACTATTTAATGACGCACTTTGTTGGAGTGTTCGAGGATGTGGCTTTCATAATTCTAGCATGTTGCTATTTGTCCTATAATTTAGGTCATTCAAACACAGGGTTAAAACACACATTATATATCTAACCAACAGTACCCATCCCCAGATTTGCCAGTTTTATGTACATGTTTCACTTCTTATGCTTAAACAGTTTGCCCTTCTCTTACAGGCGGGTAATTATTTTTGTGGCGAGGTGAAGGAATATGGCCATTTACACCTTTGCTCTCTAATTCTCATCTCCATTACCTCTGACATATTCAGACAAACACATGGGCACAGCAGAACTTTGTGCAGTAATGAGCTGATATTTTATCCGGGTGAGGTAGTTTGAGTGAGCGCAGACGATGATAAATGACCTTCAGAAGGTTAAATCTATGTTTATGTTTATATTGTGTAGCTTAGAGATTGAGATTTTTTTTATTTTATTATGAAGTGATTTTTGACACGTACTTCGTGGCTAGCTGCGAAAACAGAAGAAAAAAAATAGCTGCAAAAATTCAGGAAATGTTAGAAATGACAGTATTATTTTGTTATTGTTTCATGGTGGTTACAATCTAAAGAAACTAAACATGGCCATGCCCCGATTCAACTCTGCTGAAGGCGCCACACCGCTGGATTTTGTGTGGTATCAGACAAAGCACGCATTAAAAAAACACAAATTGTTGGTAGCAGTATGTGAAGAATCCAGTGTCTCTCTGTGCTGCTCAGCATCCCTGCATCAGGATAGGATTATTTGCTATGGAAACCATTTCATTTTCAAGATGAAGCTTTCTCTTCATACCTTTAATGGCATTTAATTAAGGTTGATATTAATCTAAAGATACTCAGTTAATAATTGTGTATATTATAATTCTGAGTTTATAATAACACATATTAATACAGAACTTACTCAGCTAAGGGTTAGTGCTCACCGAATATCCTTCCACAAAGCCGTCAGTATAAATTCAGTTTTGCTTTTAAAAATAGCACAAATAGTGTTGGCGTATTTGTGATGATTCTGTATCTAGTTGGTAAATAAGAGTCTGTGATTCTGTCTGCACTGGTGACTGGGAGCATCTTGTCCTAGAACAAGTCTCCAGCATAAAGTTCTGCCTATTTAAGACCTCACAAGAGTTCCTGAGACCTCATTTGCATCTTCGGTTTCCATTTTTGATCTTCCTCCATCAGAAGGAAGTGACCTCATTTCTTGTTTCCAATCATTTACTGGGTGTCACGATGATCATTATCATCTCACGTACAGATGTCACCTCTCCGTCACACATAGTGTATAGGGGGGAGGGGTGGGTAACTGTGGCATCAGTTGGTAACCAGTGGGCATGACTGTAAGTTTTCCTCTCCGGGAGTCGCCAACAGGCAGCAGCGTTCCGCTAATGGGGAGCGTGGCTCTGCATATACGCAATGTGTTGCTGTGCAGGAGAGACCCACTCTGCCGCTGCCAGTGCCTGTGTGCATGAGATTGTATATTTATGTATGCATATGCATGGTAGTGTGGCTGCGTATGTATGTGTTTGTGTGTTCATTCGTGTGTGCCTGCTTACCCAGTGTAACATTTGTATGCGTGACAATAATATTAGGGTTTTCTGACAGGTAGCAGATAAGAGAGACAGATGCACCAATAAGGGGGGGGGGGGGGGGGGGAGAGAGATTGAGATGGAGGGATGACAGAGCGAATAAAAAAAGCGTAAAGAAAAAGTCGCAGAGGAGGGAACGATAGTGAAAGACAGAGAAGTGCTCTCTAGACAGGAGCACACAGGGGACCAAAGACACATTCTGCCACCATAAGCATGTTTAAATTTTGAACAGGCACTTAAGAGGGACAGCACGGAAATGCATATTTCTCAAAGAGGTTTAGAGGAGGCACTTGTGGGGAAAGCACTGATTTTTTGTGCATCGGAGAGAGGAAGAGGAGAAGGGGGGAGAGAGAGGAGTGAGCAGTGAGCTTGGCGGAAAAGACCGATGTCGGCTTTCTTAATGGAGGTGTTTTTTGCTTCACTAATTTTAGGGCCCATTTAACAGTGTACTCCTCTCTCCCTTCCCACTGTCTCTTTCTCCCTCGCTTCCCACTCCTCCACCTCAGCTTATCGTCCCTTCCCCTGCATCTCCAGTTAATTTAATGAAGGGTTGCCCGATTGCTTTTAGCATTAATATTCCAATACCAAGTGATGTAAATAATGAATGCAGCCTCCCTTTATTCTCACTCTCACTCTGGATGATGTTGAGCCCCATCTGTCGTCTCCGTGGTGGCACCGAGCAATCCCTAAGGATGAGAACCAAAAGTGGGATAAGAGGGCAGAGAGAGAAGGAGGGGGGGGGGGGGGGGGACATGAGCATGTGGTACCCCTGAGTGTAAATGCTGAGATTTACTGGTTTATTTTTATTGCTGTATATTTATATATAGAGCTATAACTATACAGCTTCGTATTCTAGAACTATTTATGAAAAATATACAGAAATATTTTACATCTGTGTCGAGGTTAGTCTTCGACTTTCAACAGTGACAACAGTGCAGTAAACATAAACTTGTATTTTTTCTGTGAAATCTCTGCACATTTACAAAACTGCTTTTAAAATATTTAAATATATAAAATATTCCTATTCCTTTAGTCTGGAGTCTGGAGGTTTTTAGCTATGAGTGATTTTGTAAGGAGGATTATAAGAAGCAGTTTGAGAGCTGGTGTCTGGTTTAGACTGCAGAGCTCTTGCAAACCACTGGTGAGTGGAGCTAATTAATTTAGACTCTGCCAACAGATGGCTAAAGCCACATGGCAACCAGTGAGGGAGGCGCTCCTCTTCTCTCTCGCTCTCTCTCTCTCTCTCTCTCTGTCCATCTCTGGAACAGCGCTGACTCTCAGCCCGTTTGCCTGTGTGTGTCTTCGGAGTTGTCTCCAGCAGGTGTAGCTTTTGATCGATCTTCAGCGAGCAACGGCCTCTGGGGTAGACATGGGAACTCTCAGGCTATTAAACAGTTACACACTCTCAAAGAGGTCTCCTCAACCTTCAACGTGTGTGTGTCTCTGTGTGTGCTTTCTAGGTATGCATTTTTTTTCTTGCAGGTGGAGGAGACAGCATGGAGGATGAGAAATGGCAGGTGGAGTAAAAAGAGGAAAAAGGGTTTTGATATTAAAGGCTACATTTGCCTGCTTCTTCACGCGCTCGTGGAAACACCACTCCGACATCATGTTGTGACCCCCCCCCCCCCACACACACACACACACATACACACTACTAACCACTTAAATGTCCTTTTCTTACAATACAGCCACAGGCACACTCACAGAAGCCACACTCCAACCTCTCTGGTGTTTCCGCAACCAAAGCCCTTTCTGAGGAGTTTTCTCGAGCGGGAGCAGACATTAAAGTTTAACGTCAGAAGGAGCGAAAGAAGGGAGGCAGAAAGAAAGAGGACATCAGAGTACTCGCAATATATTCTCAATCAGAATTCTACCTTTCTGAAAGGAGGCAAGGCTAAAGAAAATTTGAATTAGCAATGCAGGTGTTGGAGAAGATATTGATTTTCAATAATAAATTAACACACATCTGAAGGGTCCTTATTTAAAAAAAAAAACTAAACTCACTCCACTGAAATGGATGATCAAATGACATCAATCAACTGTGATCAAGTGTTTTATCAATACACCGAGAAAAGGATCTGCAGCTTATTGTCCGACACCAGTGCTGTTCCCTCTGTGGCGGAGTTCTGCTTGTCTGCCAACTAACAATGTCAAAGGTTACAGAGACAAAAACAGATAAAAGTGGTGAGAGTGAAAAAGGGGGAGGGAGGAGGGAACAGATGGGGGAGCTGGCAAGCACGTGGCACACTCTGCATGGGAGTGCGTGCATGTGTGTGACACACAATAGTGGTAATTATCTTAGCCGTTGAGGACTTGGCAGTATAGGGTATGATGGGTGGTGGTGGAGGCGGGGGGGTGGGGGTGGGGGTGGGGGGGGTAGTCAAACAGTAATGTAATCATAGTCCTTTGTGTGGGGGAGAGCAGAGGGCAGCTCAGTGTCAGCGGTTATTGAGTGGTTATCCCCTAACGGCCCTCCCTGCACACAAACACACAATATATAGCCATGTCTATAAAATGGTGCGGTTCATCCGCTCATGCTCGCGGCCACCTCCGCATGTCAGCTCACAGCTAATCCATCAGCCACAGACAAACAGCACAGCCAAGCGCAGACATGCATTGTTCCTAAGGGTGCCAATTTGATCCTTGAACACAATGTCAGGCCACGACAGTAACACATGTTAACGTTGGAGTCGCCCTCAGTCGCCCTCCATTCGTCATCTGTTCTTCTGTCACCTTTCCTACATTTATCCTGAGGCGAATCTCTCGGGGTTTCTTTTCAGTTGGACTTTTACCTACGTTTCGTCTGAAGTTGCAGTGTATTTTATGATAAACAGAGCATTCAGTCAGTGTGAATGCAAAAACAATATAACAAGATGGCTTCGGCAGTGATACAGGTGGACAACGCAATCTGATGGGAGGGCTGAGGCATGAGGCAAAGAATGGGAGTGGTGAAGGTCACGGGGTGGATGCAGGGGTGGGATCAGAAGGGCACTGATGCCAGCTGAGGCATATGATTGGCCGTGATGGGACATGACGATCAAGGTGGGAAATCTGTTTGGAGTGCTGTTTCATCCCCACAGCTTCATGCACATGGATGTTGGAGATACGTTTGGCCTCATTTTGTCTATGAGTTAGAAAAACATGAGCTCTGCCTCTGGTCTAAATAGTGAAAGAAGTGAAAGCTGAAACCAGCTTCTTTCCTTGGGTGGCTGGACCCAGCCTTAGGGAGAGGGTGAGGAGGTGGTTTGTGCATCTACCGGTAATCAGGATGCTTCCAAGGTACCTCACTTTGGCGGTGTTTTAGGCAGACTCAACTAGGGAGGAGACCCTGAGCTAGACCCAGAATTCAATGTCGGGATTATATTTCCCATCTAGCCTGGGAACGCCTTAGGATTCCCCAGGAAGAGCAGGAGACCACAGCCATGGTTAGCGGTCTACTCAACCATCATGAGTGTGGGGTGGCTGCAGAAGCGTTGATGTGGTGGAGCCTCTCTGCAACTCCTTTTTTCTCACAGTTTCTGTCCTTCTCCGTCTTTCCCCTGACATTTATGATGCGAGGTCAAAGGGCCTCGGATCATCCCAACCATGAGGAACAAATATAACGGCAAATCCACACAAGGGAATGCTTTTACACACACAGTGGATTGCCTACAGAGAGGCATGGATAGTGCAGTGGATAGTGTTGTCGCCTTACAACAGGGTTCAATGCCTTTCTGTGTGGAGCAAAGGTAGAACTAGCGTATGACGAGTCAGCAGATGGACTTGACCCTGGAGCATTGGTGTTAGCGCAGTGAGGGGTTAAGCAGACAGTGGAAGCCTGTTTAGGAGTCATAAATAATTCTCTGTTCTGGTGTTGATTCTTAAGCCCGGAGGAAATCCTACAGCTGACCAGAGACTATACGCACTACTTGTGTATATTCTACGTTCTACTGACACACAAAACACATTCAAGCTTCTCAGACTTCTTTTTCAACAACAACTTTTCAGTCTCTTGACCAACTCTCTCTCTCTCTCTCTCTCTCTCTCTCTCTCTCCCTTTGCTCTCCAGGGATCACCTTAGCCTCTATATACATATCCTCAATGATAAATAAATGTTTCGCTTTGTCCCTTCATCAATAATGCAGACTTACTCAAAGTGCTGCTGTGGGACCTTTTCTTTGTCTTTCCCTTCTGTTCTCCCCTTTTTAAGTTCTCTCCTTACCTCTATCCCTCCATCGAGTTCAGGACGAGAGACAGAGAGGGGGAAACATAGAAAAGCACTCTGAATCTCGACCTCTCTTTCAGAGCCCACCTGTGCGGCTTTGTGAAAATGGTTTGGTTTACCAGGCGCATACAAAGATCAAGCAGAAAACACAGGACATCAAGATAAATTCTTTCTGTAGAGGAAATCATTATCAAACATCAGATTGTGTTGGCTGCTAAGATTATCTTGGAAGTCTCACATCTCAAAGTAAAGTCTCAAAACTACCACCGTGCTGTAGCCAACACAGTGGCAAGACAGTCTATGGAATTATTTAAATAAAATATAATATGTTTCGGGCCAAAATTTGCATTCTCTGTAATGCTGATGCAAAACTGATGCAAAATAAGTACATTTGTGTTTGTTGAGTTAATCCTTCTGCACAGTCTTTGACATCCCCTTTACTTTGAACCAGACAGGGAGATTGAGAATCTCCCCTTGGACTCATGACACTGGTGCTGGACCTGGTTGATGACCCTGGTCAACCTGGTGAAATGATGCAGTTGGTGAATCTTTGGCAGGGAGGTGGAGGGCAAGCAAAAACCAGTGTGAAAGAAGAGATAGAGTCACATTTAAAAGCACAGCAGTAACATGATAGGCGAACAATGACATGTGAGCCCCTGATGAGGACAGCTAATAACTCAAATGAGAGCGTCAGTGAAGGAACGTAATATTGAGCATATGTGAGCGGTATGAAAGAGAGAAAAAATAAAGTAGCCCAAGTGTGCAAATGTTTACTCTTCCTGACTGAACCTTGGAAGTTTGTTGTAAGAGCCTCACATCACCTTCTTCTCTACTCTCTCATACATGATTAATTTCATTTATTCAAGATATTTTCCACAGCATTTTCTATTGTCGCCCTCGGATCACAGTAGTTCAACGATTCTTTTCATCATACCGAGCCAGGTATCGGCACCTACTTGGTTGTTGTACACATTGTAAACTGTTCTATATATAAGAAAGAAAGAAAAAACATCAGCTGCATGTCTAAAGAGTGATTGCACTCATTGAAGAAGACGATTAGCATGTGTGACTGAAGGAAGGAGTCAAAACGAAAAGAGAAAGTGAAGTGAAGGCTTTTGCAGCATAAAGGATTCACCTTGATACTGCGGCAATACTGCAATTAAACATTTTTATAATATAATGTGCCTCAATGACCCAATAGAAATGATAGATAGTGCGTATAGATGCCCTTGTACATTTGCCAATGTATGTTTTTGTGTACATGTGTGCACTCTCTTACAACTTAACAGGAAAAGTGTACCGTTTTATCTTTTAAATGACAAAAGCTTGTCACTTGAGCATAACCCTTTGGGTTTGGATATGATTTATTTATATATAACCAAATTTATTATAATAATGGTGGAATATTGAGCAGCTCAGAGTGGTATATTTATTTATCACAGGTTTGAGTGACAAATTCGCTCGCTGTAAGGAAGGTTTAGAGATTTGTGCTCATTGCTTCTATCCCTCTCATCCAACCATAACCAAGAATTATCCCAAAACACCAGGTTCTCATCAGTCCCTCGAGGAAAGTCTGGATCATCAAGGTCTCAGGAGATCTGAGGAAGAAGCGGGGGGACCATAGTGAGAGACACATACACTAACCTACCAACCTCCACTGACTCAGAGACCGATGGGAGGAGGTAACACTCGTATCGAGTTTCGATAGGTGCTGGTGTGGTGGACCTGGCATGCGTGAAACCTCCACCTAAGGAAAGAACTGTCACCCCGGGCCCAAGAAGGGCAGCACGAGCCCCCCAGATCACCGCAAGCCGCCACAGCACCCCGAGAACGACCCCCGGTGCCCCACCAGGCCCGCCCGCAGAAGAACCAGCCCAGGGCTCCTGAGCGACAATCGCTTACACAGCCGACAAAGACAAATCTAGTTAGAGGCAGGGGGCACAGCAGGCCAGCCGGGCACCCCACTTGCACCCTACACCCCCCTCACCAGCACCCATCACCCATTTTTTTTTATTTCTTGATATTGGCTAATTGGAACAAAAAAAAAAGTTTTAAAAGGAGAAAGGCTTCATACTTGGGATAAGCAAATTACTATTGGCACTGTGGCCAATAATACTTCCACTGCATCTCTGTATTTATGAACATGTATTGTAAGTGCAGCCATTGCTGCACATCTTCTCAAAATGCTGCAGGACAATCCTGTACATGGATTATATGTGTGAGTGTCTATCAGGTAAATGTGACCCGACAGTCTAAAATGCCTACAAGTGTGTGTCAGCATTCGGCGAGGCAAGTGATATATCCCGTTAGTGAGTGTTGTCACTGTGGTCCACGCATTTCTGGATCTCGGCGCTGCTGCGTATCTAAAATGATGTGCAGCGTATGCCGCGTGTCACAGCAAAACAGCCGTTCCTGCCGTACAGCCATTGGGCACCTGTGTCAGTATGTGTGTTGTTGTTGCCGAGCGGTGTATGTGTGTGTTTATGTGTAAGGGTGAGACTGACGAGCATTGCTGTCACTCACAGAGACAGAGAACGAAACTGAAATGACTCCGCTGTCCTTAACTCTTACCCCGCTGCGGGGAGATATGTGTGTTCTTAAGTGTCGTACAGTCACATCACATTGAAGCTCAGCAGCCGGACTCTGGCCTGAAGCCCATTCTTCTTCCACACAACCATTTTTCTGCCCCCCGCCCCTCAGTCTATTCCGTCTATTGCCTTTCTTCCTCCTCACTCTATAACCCTTCACTATTGTGGCTACCCTTTTAAACCATCAGTGTGGAAATGCTGCCTCCTCATCATCTGGCGATGAGGAGACAAGTGCCATAGACGCCTTTAGGGCACCATAGGCTCTGCCATACTGCTTCTTGTCCGCTAGCCTAGCAAACCCATCTTTGCTGTTTAATATCAAACACATCGTTACTGCCAGCGTGCCAGCATGTTGCCAGAGACTAGATTTAAACAACTCTGGAATACAGTACAGATAGATGTATCTGGCAGGACAGGTTTTGCGTTGTATTTTTGGTGTGGCTAATGACATGAGATTACAGGCGAAGAAACTTTGATCTATTATGAGGGACAGTTTTGAAGTACGAATGACCTTGGGCTGAACAGCCAGACCTCTGCCCTCGGATTATGAACCGAGTCACACGGAGGATTTGATGTTTACCTGGAGTGAGCGGAGCTGTACAGAAATAATCTGCTCTAGTTCTGTTACAAAAATACTGTCTCTGATGTTGTTATGCTCTGAATCTAAGGGGCTAGGCCATAGTACACAGGCCCAAACACACACACAGTCAGAAATCATGTTCTGCCTGCACTCCTTGTAATCCCTCAGACAAATTACAACAGCTTCTCCTCCTCCTCTTTTCTTCTCCTCCACCTCCCCCACTCTACTCTCTCCTTCCAGCTGCAATTGGATTTGGATAAAGATGGCTTTTCCTTTTATTCTCCATTCTTCCCTGCTTTGGCTAAAGAGGGATTTGCCTGGGGAGATTACAACGCAAACACACTCACACTCGCTCACACACACACACACACACACACACACACGTGCACACTCACAGTTTGCAGCACAGACACTGCATTTGAGGAAAAGCATATTCGCTAACAAATACATCCCCTCATCCCCCCTGACTCCCCCCCTGCCTGCACTATTGCGGAAATCTCCATAGTCAGAGGTCAACATCCTCTCATGCCTTTGCTGTCTCTCAAAGCGCTGCTTCTTCTTCTTCTCTCCCACACAGCCGAGCTCTGTGACTGTCTTGCTTTTCTTTCTCCGCCCTTCCCCTCTGTCCTCTTTGCACTTCCACTTCCTACTTCATTCACTCTGCTTCATCTCATTATTGTCCGTGGTGTCTTGTTCAGGTCGGAGGCGGCGGCCTCAGTGGAGTGTGATGTTAACTAGGAGCACCCCCGCCGAGAACAGCTTTCTCAGAGCGCAGGGGCTGCCTCTCTGCCACATTGCTGCAAGCAGTTTAAACTCTGTAATGGACAGTGTGTGTGTTTTTCACATCTTTATGGATGTCTGTTTGAAGTTGTCATGAAGCAGTCTGGCAAAGGAGCAACCAGGATGACAGCAACAGATAGTAGCATAACAGATAGCATGTATTTGTGTGTGTGTGTGTGTGAGGGGGTTGTTGGTGGTGTGACTGAGTAATTGAAGGATGGAGGCTACAGAAGGTCTTTAACCCTGAACTCAGACAAGGACATAATCAATATTAAAGCAGAGAAGGAAAGTTCCATTACACACATACAGTATAAAATGTCAGAAGTTTTCTTTATGCAAATAAAAGTCTGAAAGTAAGCTCAGAATAAAGCAGGTCATTAATTTAAGCCGGTAAAGCTGAAGAAAACTTTAACAACTTCACTGATCTTCCGAGTAAAGTCAAGTTATTAAAATTTAATGTGCACTATAGATACACTCTGTATCTTGTGACAGAGACAGTGCACACGGCCGTAACTGTGCGTGTTATCTGGACTGTTTTTCCCTGAAGTGATTTTGTCCTGACTGTGCATTTTCATGGCAGGAATTTAGAGCAAACACTTTTTGTGTTTGTGTGTTACCCACGTGTTTTACATGACTTAAGACTTTTCGGATCAAATGTTTATGGACGGAACTAAAACATGGATACAAATAAATAAATAGTGTTTATGTTGTTTGAATGCAAATAAGTCACATTAACACATTAAGGACACACGTGTATGTGCGCAGCAGGGGACACATGTCAAGTGTTTTGAATTGTACAGGCAGTTAGACCCCCTACCCCCCACCTCCCCTATTCTTGGGCCACCAGTAGTGGTAATGGGAAGGGACCTGTCAGCCCACTTAATGCAGCTAATGTTTGCCTGTGCCTGGGGACACAAGCACAGCGACACACATCGTCCTGACACACACACACACACACACACACAGTGCTCGGCTCTCTCCCTCTGTCACCACTCTGTCACATCCCTTCTCTTCTGCATCCCTCGCCCGGCCTCCCTCACGCTCCCACTCTCCTTCCCATCATTGCATCCCTTTATTCTTCCAGTTGCTCCTGTCACACTGTGTCCCTTAAGGTTTTTTTTTCCAGCTTTGTTTTTCCCCCACAGTCGAAGCTTCTTCGGCCACGGCTCTGATCATCATCTTCTTCATCTGTGTTGCTCATGTGCGTGTGCTCCTCCATTGTAACGGTAGTGAAGGGAATATTTTCACATGGAATATTAAAAACATACTTTAAAAAGCTGTAGTTATTCTTAGATTCTCAGATAGTGAAGGGAATATTTTCACATGGAATATTAAAAACATACTTTAAAAAGCTGTAGTTATTCTTAGATTCTTAGATTCTCAGAAAAAACCCCACTGTGATTTATTTAACCTCTTACGACCTTGTGATCTTTTTAAACACTCGACAAGCCCAACTAAAGATGCAAATATGTAATGAATACAACCAGAAATGAATAGGACATTCTTAGGGACATTTTCAGCAGTAAAATAATACACCTTGTGTGTATTACTGAGCATTCGCAGATGCGGAACTGTAAATAAGGAAGTCGTCAAAATAAGCACAAGAGCCATATTCATCACAACGAGTTTATGGGTGTTCCTGTAACTTTGAAATTAGCTGTATCAGACTTTGAATACCAAGAATATATAATTCATGTTAAGGATAAAGTTGTCAGTCGGGCATGTTTTGTTCTTGGGATATGCAATATCATAGGCTTAATCATTTAAATAAAGAAATCTGTTCAAATCCATGTCTGGTTCTTTTATTCGACAATAATAAAACCACAAGAAGGATAAATCGGATACATTTTGAACGCACTTTGCTTTATGCTTGTGAATAACGCTATAGACATGCCCCTGTAACCAAACAAGCAAATACAAGCCAGTGGAGAGCAGTGAAAGCTGCCACAAGGACAGACGGGAGGGTGTAATAAAAAACTAATGGCATGTATAAACAGGAAAATACTCATGGTTTCCTTCTCTTTTCCTTCTTCCTCACTGCTGCCTTCTCTGTCTATTCCTCCCCTACACCCTGTCGCTCTGATAAACATCACCCAAGCAAATCAGAGATGCAGAGGAATCTCTCATTTCTCTTTTCCTTCCCCTCATCTCTCCCTTTCTCTTCTTTGCCTCTCCTTTTTCTCTGTCTTTCTCTCCCTTTCTCTTTTCTTGTCTACCTTCCCTTCCTCCCCCCCTTTGCGAATGTAGATCTCATTCTCCCTCATTATAATGATTTGAGGTTCAGCTTCAGTGGCTGGCCCATTAAAACCAAGCAGCGGCAGCAGCTTTGCCTCTCCTTACACTGCAGGCAGACAGCTAGGCAGCCTCATAAGATGGCCTCTGCTCTGCATACTGCATTACAAAATGATATGCAAAAATGGCCCACATTTGCATCGCTCATACCCAAATATGGGGTAATTCTCTGATGCAGCAGAGACGGAGGCACTTGTATAGACATGTCGAATGACCTTGGCCGACGCCACCTCTAACTGAACTGCAGTTTCTTGGTGCCGGCCATTTATGAGACCTCCCTCTCTTTAGGGAGGGATGTTAAGGACTGTACGGGGATTGGATGGCGGGCAGACGGGAAGAAGGAAATGTGGGGGATGTGGGTAAGCAGTGGGGGTACGGGCAAAGGCCAGGAGATTGGCATGACTCCCTCGTGTTATCCTTTCGTCTACATGACTGTATCCATATGAGCCTCACTGTGCCCTTTGAGCCGCCATCAACAGGAGACATCGAAAAAGGCGTTTAGACACAAAATGTAATTAAAGTGTGATCAAGATAATGCAAGACAGTAAGAAGCTAATGGCAAAATCACACACTGATCATTTTGTGCCACTCTGTGATGCATTAAAGAAGTAATGCTGGAACTTCAGACTTGGTGATTGTTGCACAGATTCAGGGGGATTTCCTGACAAGAAAAGTCCTTTTATTGCACCGGCAGTGGACTAAATTCATGCAATTGCTGCTTCAGTGGTCATGACATTGCAGACACCTGTGAGAGATTCATGAAATACTCATAAAATAATTAGGTTATATGTTTAGGAATGGAGTGGCAGCATTTATTTAATTCCTTCAAGGGGAAGCCCAAAACCTTTAAATGTTAAAAAAATAAATATATATATATCTCTGAGACCGGCTACAAAACGAAGTTGTACGAAGCCCTTTGTGGCCCCAGACTGAGTTGCTCAAAGATGGATAATTAGACCCTGGTGATGTTACTGAGTCCACGCAGGTTTCCAGCTGAAGAATAGGGAATAAAAAGGACGCTCAGGCGTGCATAGCCGACTCCTCATTTCTGTTTGAGGTTGCAGGCTCGGGGCTGCATCGGCTGCTGGTAGAGCATACATATTCAACCAAAATGCTGGTTGCATTGTGTGTAATGCAGCCCTCAAACTTTAGAAAGGAAGACCGATGAGTGAATATGGCATATCTGGTTCTGCTGTGTCAATTTCAAAATGTGTTATAAATGTAATGCTAAAGCCCTAAAGTCTATATGGCAGTAATCTGAAGGCCATTTGCTAAAGCTCCGCGAGTGCGTCTCCATGGGCAAATTGAATGTTGCGCAGTTAATAATTTAACTGAATCAAAGGCCACCAAAGGGAAAGAAACATGGTGTTTATTGACCTGCTTAGATTGTTGCACTGCTTTTCTGTCAAACATGCTTACGTCCAAGAATCACACATCAACCTGCCGGGGGACACTGGATCGGTTTTCAAGACCTCAAAGGAAGTGTTACTGGCCCCTCTCTCTCTCTCTCTCTCTCTCTCTCTCTCTCTCTCTCTCTCTCTCTCTCTCTCTCTCTCTCTTTCTCTCTTTCTCTCTTTTGTGCTTGACTTCTCGTGTGACTCTACATGCTGAGTGCTTTATGTTTGTGTCGGAAGAATAAATAATTATCACACAACAAACTGTAAGAGAGGGACAGAGAAAATCAGGATACCTGGAAGCATGGGCTGGGACCTTGGCTTCCCTGTATTCTTCTCCTTCATCCATGTCGTCATCATCATCAACATCATCATCATCAACACCATCATCCTCCCTGGAATATATCTTGTTTTTTCTTTGAGCATTCTTTTTCCTTTCCATTCCTCCCATTTAGTCCATCTTTGCACTCCACTTTTTCCTCTTTCTCATTCTCTTTTTTTCCTGCCCCCCCCCCCCCGGCAGTGGCATTGGGCTAAAGTGGGACAGAGTGTGTTGGGGCAGTGAGGCAGAAGAGACAGCCAGGCAGGGAGAGCTGCTGCTCCGCTGTGGTACCCCCCCCTCCAAACACATACCTCGGGCGCCCTCGGCCCCTCAGGCCTCCCACTATGGGGGACCCGCTTTTAGCATGTCAACCCTGCTCCACTCCAGCCTTGAACATCTGTCGCTGCATTTCCTTTGCTTCCCATCATCCCTCATTTCTTCCACTCCTCCTCTTCGTCCTCTTTTGGGTCCTTGTCGCCAAGATGCCCTGCAACAGCAACGAGGGTGCATCATCGCGGTGGCACAGGCGAACGAGGGGAGGAAATCCAACCCCAGAACCACCAAAGCCAGCCACCTCCCCGACCTCCCCGACCCAACCACCACCTCCTTATTTGGCTCCTCAAATCCGCCCTCACTGCAAGCTGCACTCATCCACGTACAGGTCTTGTTCTCCGGTGACCCTTGCTCGCCGAGCTCCAGCGTGTGTCACCGCGGTACTGTTGACATGCTGTGACACTGTAGTGCCCCCCCACTGAGGAAAACATAGCTTTACAAAGGGCAAGGCTTTATTGATTTGTGTGAGAGTTTACCACACAGGGGCCAGCAGTATCCCCTCCCTCAGTCTCACACACACACGTGTGCAAAATAAACTGCAGCATCGTGTGCAAGTGTGTGTCGGCACATGTTGCAGACGGTTGCTTCTCATTGGCTTGACGCACGGCGGTGAGTCAACACAGAGGATCCATGATCGCTCTTTTCCCTGGTTGCCATGTTTTCCTCTAAATAATGTATAACAATCACACACAAAAGAGACCTTTGCATGAAATTAGATGTTCACGCATCGCGATTTTGTGTTTTCCACTGCAGAAATAAGGTCACGCTTTAGTAGACTTCAATCTGTGGGCGCGCATTGTTCTGTTTGCAATGCGTGAGATATGTCCGGAGAGCCTTCTCATGACTGGCGAGCGTGTCTCCATCTATTATCTATGACACTAAATAACTCAAGGCTAAAGCGACACAATGCACCTCATGTCGATTGTGTGTCTGTGTGTGCAGCATGTGTCAATGTGAATAAATTAAATAGTTGTGTGTTTGTGCAGTCTGACATACCGAACATCCTTTTATCAACAAGCAGTATCTTTTCCTTTCTATCCATCTCACCTTTTTTTCCTCATTTCCTCATCCAGCCATCCACCCCTGCCTTCATCAGGCTGCTTGAATATTTATGGCCATTCCAATTAGCGTGCCAGAGGCCTTTAACCATCACAGAGACAGCGATGAAGACATGGGTAGTGGGCTGATGATAAAAACAGTCAGATTATCACATTTCTGTATCTTTCCATTTCTTTTGGTTTGGATGAGTGCATTTTTCCATTCTCTTTATTTGTTTTCCGTTTCTTCCGCTCTCTTTCTCTCTCTCTCTCTCTCTCTCTCTCTCTGTCTCTCTAATCTCAAGCATGAGTTGTTCAGAGCGGGCGAGGGGCGCGTGGGTGTAAGGGGTGCCACCTTCGAACGTCAGACGTCGAAGGAGAAACAGGGAGACAGCAAGCGAGAGGAAAAACGGAGGTAGAGAACAGGGAAACCAAGGAAACGGATATAAAGACGGAGAGAGACAAAGAAAAGAGTCAGGATGATGGTGTTGGAGGGGAAAGGGGAGGCAGCAGCTGGCATTTAAGAATGAAACATGCCTTTTTAATGAGCGCATTAGTCCTCTGCACACCTATCCTCAGATTACTGCATCACACTGAACCTGGTAAACACAGGGATGGCAAGGTCAATGGCTGGGGCTGAAAGCCTGCAACTCTCACGGACAGATGCAGAGAGATGATTATGTCTGCTTCCCTCTCACCCATTGTTGCCGTTGCTAAGTGTTTGTGTCTATCTAGCCCTCGGAAAAAGAGGCAGACTGTGCAGTTCACTCAACTCGCCTTTATTAACCTCATCCTGCTATTTTGACATAACCTCTCTGCAGCCCGCACATAAGCTTTTGTCTCAGTTTGAGGCCAGAGGAAGAGGCAGCGGTGCATGTGGGTCTTTTCTATCTGGGTTCTTCTCAGTAGCACGCAACTATTACGGGCTACTTTGAATGTGAATAGAGAGGAGATAGGAGCAAGCATCGTTCATTTCATAAGAGCGAGACAGAGCGACTCAGAGAGGGAGAAAGCCTATTGTCGCGAGGTGTAGATTTCCTTTTTGTCAAACACATGTCAGCTCGTCACACTTCGCAGAGGAGAGGAGGATTGGAAAATTACAGCAGTGGAGAGAATGATGAGGGGAGAGGGCGGGCTGGAGGCGCGAGAGGAACGGAGGAGGAGGGGAGTGGTATTGATTTGACACTCGGGGAATCACACTACAGCTCTGTTCATTTTCATTCATCTGCCCTTGTAATGGGGGTGTTAATATGGCAGGTTGGGGGGAGAGGGCAAGAGGGGGATTTAGGAGGATGAGAACATTTTATTAGAATCCAATCTTTATTATCCTTCACCTCTGCCCACCTTGCAGCCCCGACACACAACAGACACACATGTCTGCACTGATGCACATGCATGTCTGAGCTTATGCTGCATGGTTTGGGCACACACAAACACACACTTACACACTTATTCACATCGATGTGAGTGACCGTGGGTGAGGGTGTTAATTACATGTGTGTTGTGCATATGTGTGTGTGTGTGTGTGTGTGTGTGTGTGTGTGCATGCATGCATGATAAAAGATGGATGGGCCATTATGAGGAGCTCAAACGAAATCTCATTTCTGTAGGCCTTCCCAGTGCCTTCTTAAAATCAACCATCGTGGGGCCTTGATAACCAGCAAATAAATTACCGATGAGAAGGAGTAGTGGAGGAGAAATCAGGTTTGACTCCTATCGCTCCTTTTCTAATCTTCTTCACCTGTTCACCGCTTGAAAGAAAGAAGTCAAGAGTTTCAGCGAATCCTTATTGACTCTTAAACACGTCTGTGCAAATGTGGTTCTGGAACTGTAGCTGTCCGCGGGGCTGGAACTGTAGCTGTCCGTGGTTCTGGAACTGTAGCTGTCTGCGGTTCTGGAACTGTAGCTGTCCGTGGTTCTGGAACTGTAGCTGTCTGCGGTTCTGGAACTGTAGCTGTCCGTGGTTCTGGAACTGTAGCTGTCCGTGGTTCTGGAACTGTAGCTGGCCATGGGGTTGACCTGCTGCAGCTCTTTTAAATGCACCACACCCCCACCTGCACTGATTCTAGGGAGGCTATATTTGCTTATGCAGATTTGGCCATGTTTTATAGTAGCATAGCTTATTAAAACATCCTTTACACATAGCTTAGTTTGCTCTCTGGGAGATGCATCAATAATTGATTAATAAAGTTCCTGCATTTTTTCACCCTATTCCTGCACAATAGCTTGAATGGTAACCCTAACTCTAATGAATCACCCAAAAAAAATCTCACGCATGCTTCAGTTTTTTTTTTAAAGTTATTTTTACAGCAGTTCAGTTGAGGTTGGTGCATCTGATGTATTCCATGCTTTCTCCGACATGAGCCTGTTTGTGTGAGGTGCCGAGCCAGTCAAATTAAGAAAGTGGCGATAAAAGGGACGGTAGAGACACGAGGAAGGAACGAGAAGAAATGCAGAAATGAAAAGATGAACCTCGAGGAGGATTATTAATACGGAATGTGTACTTGTTCTCCGCTGTCTGCCGTCGCTGTGGCATCCTGTAGTGAGGATGCTCTGCACAAAATGCACTCTTAATTTATTGGATGCACTCTGCTTGCACAGATTGTGAAGGTTACAATTGAGTGTTTGTGTGTGTGTCTGCTCGGACCACTGGTAGCTTTAGAATTTGAAAGGCAGTTCATTATAGTCTCTAGCTTTTTGTTAAAAAGCCTCAAGTGAAAAGTACAGAAGCGATGCACAGAGAGGCACGCAGCTCTTCTGCGGCCTCTAGCCCGGGCCCGAGAATCAATTACACATCCATTCAGCAGTTTTTTCCTCCTCTCATCTCCGTCGCCATCATTTAAATGGCTGATTTTGTTTTTCCCTCTAATGAAGGGTACACTGTCGCACACACTCGCATGCAAAACACACATGAAACGCACACTCGCACATGTCGCTGTGTGCCACCGCAGCGCCCCCTACCCAGCTGTTGTCACGTGAGTGCACAGGCCCTAGCAACAGCGAGCAAGAGAGCGAACGGAAAAGAGAGATCAGGGAAGACAGGAAAGGGGGAGAGAGAGAGATAGAGAGAGAGAGAAGGAGGGAGGGGAGCCATAGAGCATTAATAAGTGATGAGTCCAACAGTGTGAATTCTGTTAGTTAGCATTGCTGCCGCTCCACCGTCATTTGCATGGCAGCACCGAGGGAAGAAAAAAAAACCCTCTACCATTTCCTCTCTTGCTCTATTTATCTCACTTCTTTCTCAGTTCCACGCTCTGTTTTATCTATTTATGTCGCCTTCTTTTCTCTGTGGCTTCGCCAACATCTCAAAACACGCATATCCTTTCTTACTTGCCTTCTTTATCTTGCTTTCCTATCTGATCAGATCCTCTTCTACCCCCCCCCCCCCCCCCAATCCTCCTCATGCAACGTTCCTCCATGAACATTTTCATCTTCTTTTCTCCCTTTTGTATCGCTTCATGATCTCCTACGATTCTGTTTTCTCAATTTGATGGTAATTTGATGAAAATGGCAGTCATATACTATCCTGAGATATATTTAGCTGTGCCTTTCCTGCATCCCTTCATCTTCTGCCTCCATCTTTACCTCCTCTTCCACCTCACCTCCCCTTCCCCTCTGCTGTCTCTCTGTGCCTAGAAGAGAGGTGTCCTCTCTCTGGGGGAACTTTGGAGAAGACAAGTGATGCTCTAGGGCTCCCTAATCCCTTTTTCATTGTGTGTCTCTCTTCCACCCTGTCTCTCTGTCTCATTATTTGCATGTATGCGTCTGTCTGCAGAATTTCTGGCACACGCACACACACACACACACACACATATAGATCAAGAAGCAGCAGCTTCACTCTGCACTTGGCTTGACTTGCTGCCTCAGGCTGATCAGCTGAACCGATTCCATTACTTACAGACCCCCCTGAAAGGGGAGGAAAAGAGCACAAAGTAAAGGGGGAGAAAGGCAGAGGTAGGAAGGGGTAGAGGGCAGAAGGGGGACTGAAGGAAGGAGTGGAGTTTAGATGCCGTGCAGATTGGGAAAGAGTGAGGGGATTTTGTGCCAACGCTGGGTGTGAGAATTCAAAAATCCTCATCCTGACCCCCAAAATAAGAAGCAGAAGAAGCACACACACATATGTGTATATAGTATTGTATCTGTATTGTAGTATATATTATGTGTATATATACACACACATGACACCACAACAACAAAAACAAACAACAAACTCCTGGAGGCAGAGGCAGACTAGACGAGAATTGATCTCCTCTCCCACAAGGAGAGGCTTGCAAGGGAGAACAGAGAGAGGGAGAGAGCGAGAGAGAAAGAAAGATGTAGAGGAATTGTTTTTACCCATTTGTGGCTGTTAGGCCTGCAGGCCCCTCATCCTTCTCACTCCCGCTCCCTCCCTTGTCACTCCCAATGGCATGTTTCTCTTTGTCTCCCTAGCGTTCCCTCCATCAATCTCCATCTGCCGTCCTCCCCCTTGCAGGGTCAGCCCCTTCCACTCCTCTGTTACCTCCCTGCATCCCTGCTGCTGTTTTAAGTGTGCCACTTTTTTACAGAGAGTAGAGGAGCGGGCAGAGGCTGTTAATTAGATATCAGGTAGAGCGGTGCAGCAGCAAAAGAGAAGAAAGGAAATTAAGAGCAATAGGCTGACCTCTGAGCATTAATGGGAACCTGAAGAAGAAATGTATTTCATGAAAGAATAACACCACAGCAGAAATTTAGACCATGTGACCCATCTATTCCCAGCTCTTTCTTTTTTATATCCTCTAATGTGACGTATTGAGTTAAATATAATATATGGTACTGAAGATGTAAGACACCAAATCGAAGATTTATTCAATAAAGTCTGTGTTTTTTAATCCAATTTCTGAAAGTTTCTTAACCCAGAGCAAATAGATGTCGATTAAACGATAGATGGAAATGGTGAGGATCTAAAGTAATTTAATTGTTTCCAAAAAGGTGTTATATTGTGATATATTTATTCCCTTTAAAATTTAGATGAATATGTTGCGTTAACGCAACTACATTTGTCATCATGCTTTACAATTGTAAATTAAATTGGGATAAAGTCACAGAAACCCTGGACTAAGATTTCTTTGCACAGCGCTGACGGGCTCCCTCATTAAAACCCCATGTGGAACTTGTTTTTTCTCTCCATTCGTAACTATCTTGTAATTTCTTGCTTGCTGTCTTTCTTCTCCTCTACACAGGCATGTTGTGACAGGGTGTAGCACTAGCAGTGTGTTATACATGGTTCTGCTCACCAAGTGCATATTATCCTGTAAGGCTTAATACCCAGGTTGGAACAAAAGGCCAGGCCTGGAAATTATAGCACAACACCCTGACTGCAATGAAAACACGTCTATCTATTTATCTATCTGTCTATCTGTCTGTCACTGTCTATCTGTATGCCTGTCCTTGGCCTGACATTTTCTGAATGCATGTGCTGGATTTATTTTTCTATTCATGATTCTATTCATTTATTAGCAGAAGTTTAAAATTAAAGTTAAAACTGCAGAGCATGTTTAGGTTTTCGACCCTGACTAAAACACAAACACACAAATAAAATAAAACAATTCTTCTGTGATTCATTGATAATGCATGAAGTAAAAAAGAAAAACCTCTAATAAAACTTTTCAAGAAGTTGAAGTGTGTGTGTGTGTGTGTGTGTGTGTGTGTGTGTGGGCGGGGGTTGCACATGTGTGGGTGGGGCAGGGAGCCAGGTCATTTTACTTAATCTCCTTTGGATGGAGTTGTGCAGCTATAAAAATGCATTGATTGCCATTACTCACACTGCGGCGGCAGACACATGCACACAGACACGGCACTGATCCTTACCGATGCTTTCATATTTACACATATTTATTAATACTCATAAATGCAGAAGATCGCAATACTTTGACGTTGACATCTGTTAAAAATGTATTTAAAATGATCATTTAGCAGCAAAATGAAGACCAAACCCAACTGGAGCTTTTAATGAACAACCAAAGCCGTCAAACATCACACCTCTCGAGGGTTTCAGAATATACCTGCAATATTTCTGTGTTTTACTTACATGCTCTGTTGTCTACATTTCAAACTGACATTGAAACATCATGTAGAGCAAACAGCACACACACACACACACACACACACGCTGCAGAACCAAACAATCTGCAATATACTACAAACTCTAAAGTGCACGCTGTCTAAAATATTCCTTTGGGGGAAATAGAATACAAAAAGGTTCATGGAAGCAGAAAGAAACACTGAAATACACTCTCCTCATCCTCCTCCTCCTCTTCCTCATCACATGCTGTCTCTATTGACACAAGGATAAATCAGAGGGAGACCAAGCAGTCACTGATGTGAAATGAAAACGACTCTGATCTGCTGTTACCATAACACACACACACAGGCACATCAATTATTAACAATTACAATGACTCTGCTCTCTCTTCTGTCTTTCTGTATTCCGTGTATCTCACTAGAATAATAGGACAGCATATGGTAAAAGCTCCCATGTGCTTACATAAGTGCATATTCTAATCCAAATTAAAAAAAAATAATTCCTCTGGAGTCGATCATTTGTCTGGAGATTTTTCTCAAACTTTGTAAAATGTTATCGGCTTAAACAGTTCACTAACAAATCCTCCTGCGCCACTCTGCCATCTTCCACAGGTAATCGTTTCTTCCTGACCACATCCGGCGCTCTGTATATCTCGGAAGTGCAGAAGGAAGACGCTCTGTCCACCTATCGCTGCATCACGAAGCACAAGTACAGTGGAGAGACTCGCCAGAGCAATGGAGCCAGGCTCTCTGTTATGGGTGGGCAACACGTCGCTGTGCGCTTACTGTAACTGTTTAACCGTGAGATAAAAGATAGAGTGAATAAATGTTTGCTTCACCGACAGACCCTACGGAGTCCACCCCATCAGTGTTGGACAGTTTTCAGTCCGATGAGGTGCAGATTGGACACAATGTGGAGCTGCCCTGCATCGCATCCGGATACCCAAACCCCACCATTCGATGGCTAAAGGATGGTCGGCCATTACCTTCAGACTCCCGCTGGACGCGGCGTGTCACTGGGCTCACCATTGCCGACTTGAGGCTCGAGGATAGTGGCAACTATATCTGTGAGGTCACCAACAGCTTTGGCTCCAAAGAGGTGACAGGTCACCTCAACGTCATAGGTGGGTATACAATCTGGGAGGGTGTGGAACAGTAAAATGCCCCTAAGCAGGCCATTTGATCGCCCACATCGACACACAACATGAAGCAAAAAAAGATGGACACGTGTAATGAATGCGGTGTCGGGTCAAGCGCAATGGAGGCATCAGTTAAGCTCTGCTGGCTTTGCTTTGACCCGGAGACGAGCCCATTCTCCAAGGACACACTCGCTCTCCAACCTCAGCGAGGCGTCCGGATGCCAATAGAGCAGAACGTCGGCTGTGCAGGGGCAGTGGAGAGAATCTCACAATCGTGCGTGAGTGAGACGCGTAAGGAGGTGGCGCAGATAGATCATGGGGAGCAGTGGACAGTTGAATGGTGATGTTGATGGGCAGTGGGTAGACTGGCCAAAGGACAGATCAGAACTCAACCTAAAAACGTTAAATGACAGGGGATAGATGGTGGTACAGACACACACGCACACACACACACATTTGGATACACAGTACAGTACATGCACTTATTTTCCATGAAGACAATCACACACAAACATCGTCGCTCCTCACACACACTCAGCAGCCTCCAGCACTTAACACCAGCTGCTTTATTGCTCACTGACATTTTCTCCCCTCTCTGTCTCTGTCTCAGTTTTTACTTCATGTACACACACACACACACACATATACACACACAAGCAATGGTAGAAACCTTGGCAAAGAACAAATACACTATCACACCACACCAAAACGTAATTGCCTCACCAGCACAAATTCACATTTCTTTCCTTCAGAAATACAAGACGTGATACATTATCAGACAATTTTTGAGAATTGTTGGAAGAATTAGGCATCACGGTGGCGTAGTGGGTAGCACGGTGGCCTTCCAGCAAGAAGGTTCCTGGTTGGATTTCAGTCTTTGTGGCGTTTGTATGTTGCCTCTCCGGGATGAATGACTGTTTTTTTTATGCAAGTAGTTATGGATAGATCTAATCTCCAGGTGTTTGTTTTTATGGTGAATGAAGCAACATAAATGTGATAAATATGAATCCAAAAGCTATTTATAACGGGAATACTCAGAGTTTGACAGAGATTATGGTCCTTGTTTAGATAGTAACTTGTTTCATCTGCTTCTTCTTACATTTGTGTGACCTCCAGAGCCGCTGCGGGTCACTTTGTCTCCCAAGAACCTGAAGACGGGCATCAGCAGCACAGTTATCCTGTCCTGTGCTGTCCAGGGTTCCCCCCATTTTACCGTGTCCTGGTACCGTAACACAGAACCTGTCCTGCCCGATCAGCACTTTTCCATCCAGGGGAATCACAATGAGACGTTGTTCATTTCTGCTGCACAAAAAAGGCACTCAGGAGCTTATCAATGCTTTGCTACACGCAAGGGCCAGACTGCCCAAGACTTCTCTATCATACTGCTGGAAGGTGAGGACAGGCTGCGATCGCCTTGCTGGTATATGTATCATGGTGCAGCGTATATGTCTATTACCTTTATGCCTGTTTGTATTTTCCTCTAGATGTCTACATTGCGCTGTGGAATAAACACATTTATCGCTTCATTTACACATTTAATTCATCTTTTGACCAGCTTGAGGGTTTAATCCACTATAATGCTTTATTTCTCTCTCACACCTCGCATCTTTGGCATCTGATCCATCTCCAGATGGTACGCCCCGCATCGTCGCCTCCTTCAGCGAGAGGGTCGTTGTCCCGGGCGAACCATTCTCACTGATGTGCGCTGCCAAA
This sequence comes from Brachionichthys hirsutus, assembly GCF_040956055.1. Lineage (NCBI taxonomy): Eukaryota > Metazoa > Chordata > Actinopteri > Lophiiformes > Brachionichthyidae > Brachionichthys > Brachionichthys hirsutus. The sequence goes on from NC_090907.1 coordinate 5,424,861, forward strand.
GGGGCACCTCCTCCTACCATCACCTGGACGCTAGATGATGAGCCTGTGGTCCGGGACCTGTCTCGCGTCAGAGCCAGCCAGTACACGCTCTCCGATGGCAGCACTGTGAGCCACGTCAACGTCAGCAGCCCGCAGATCCGCGATGGAGGAGTGTATCGGTGCGCCGCACGAAACTCGGCCGGTAGCGCCGAGTACCAAGCGCGCATAAACGTAAGAGGTGCCTGTCTACTTTTCAATATCAGTCATACAGAGGCCTCTCACAGCCTGACCCTGACCCCTACCCTGACCCCATGTCCTCTCCTCTACCCTTGTATATCTCTACCTCTATCTCTGTTTGCTTGTTTACTGGATATATTTCTTCATTCATCTTCACTGTAAGTTATCACACTTAGTTTTCTGCTGCGATCAGTGTTTTGTTTTTCACCATCATAACTAAGTGTGTGTCATTGTCTCTTGGTCTGTCTCCTTTGTGCTGTCGTCTCATTTGCTCTAAATCTGTAGGAGTGTGAACACACACAAATACATCTGGCCATTCACCTTATGTAGCTACACGTGTGCACAATCTCTCTCACACACACACACACACGTTTGTAGGCATGTTAAAGTAGCGTGGTGATGGCTAAACATATGGAGAGAAAGAGTGACGGAAGGAGATGAAGAGGATCAGCGGAGAGGAAGGAACTTCAGAAGGGAAAGAAACAGATGGCGGAGAGAGAATAGATGAAATAGAAGAATAGAAAGGACGAGGAGAGCTGGAGTCAGACGAGGAGTGATGGTGAACTCTGGTGACAGGACTGGTGATGTCACTGTCATCTGAGCCAACAAGGATGAGGGGTGACACCGACGGACAGGGCTGTCCCTCTCTCTCTCTTGCTCTCTTTCTCTCTCGCTCTGTCCTTTTGTGAGTTGCGACATGGGATGCTCTAAGAAGACATGTCGGAATGATCACTGGAGTGAGAATGAGCCTTATTGCCACAGAGCTTCAGCCAGATGTGGCACAATCTGACACAGAAACTACCAACACACACACACACACACGTACTCACATGAACTCACGGGCAGATTCACACACATGTATTAGCACAAGAAAAGCAGGAACAGACTGGTATGCGTATATGCACTCATCGAAACTTGAGCCACTCAACTTAAAGGGGGCCGTCTGCAACAATCCTGAGCCACACAGACATAACTGAATGCACATGCGTGTGTGTGTGTGTGTGTGTGTGTGTGTGTGGGCCCGTACGTGCACCGGTGCTGCTGAATAATACATCTTTCACTTGTCAGAACTTCAAAGCTGAGCACATGCTGAGGAAGGGAAAGAGAGAAGTGGGGGTAGGAGGGCTAGAAAGAGAGGCAAAAAACAAAGATACAAGACGAACAATGGTGAGAAGGTCAGAGAAGAAGGGAGAGATGATTGATTGATGGCTCACAGCGTCTTACTGTTATGCTAAACACCTTCTGTGCCCGTCTAACTGTCTCTCAGTCTGCCTGCCAAACAGACTTCAGCCTGCTTTTCAGCAATGACACGTGTCCATATCAAGAAAGATATATTTGTATATATACACAAAGATGGTCCTCGGTTGTACACATTTACAGTATAAATGGGCCATACGTATGCAAATATACAAAATATTTCACTCATTCATTTTCATTATCCGCTTTATCCACCTTGCGGGTGGTAAGTTGCTGGAGCTTATCTCAGCCCTTCTATGGGCGAGAGGCGGAGTACACCCCGGAAACTTTGCCAGCGCATCGCGGGGTAAACGTTTTTTTGACCACACCAACATTTTCATCTGCGCTGCATAGTCATAGTTAATATCTGATTATTAATGTTGATTAATTAGGAGCTTTGTTTGCTGTGTTTCTCGAGCCTGAAGATCGTAAAATGACCTAAACAAGACATTCTAACTTCTCTCTTCCAACACCCCAACATGCATTTTTACTCTTCTTTCCTCCCCCCCCCCCTCTCCCCTTCTCCAATCCCTATCATTCCTGAAATTTCCTAAAATTCCACTGCCTACTTCTGGCAGCTAATCAGCTAATGATCTTTTCCGTATTTCTTCCTCTGCTTCCTCTCCTGGTTTCTCTCCATCTGCCCACCAGGTCCTCCGAGGATTCGGCCTATGAAGAACATCACTGCGGTGGCTGGAAGGAACACGTTCATAAGCTGCCGTGTGATTGGCTATCCCTATTACTCCATCAACTGGTACAAGGAGGGGCTTCTTCTGCCTGACAACCATCGCCAGGTTGAGTTTTGCTCTTTGCAATTTTGGCTTAAATACAACAAATATAATATCACATCTTGGGGAGGTTGTTATTGAGTGTAATTTACCAACTGTATCCTCAGGTCCGATCACTCTTACGTGTGTATGTCTGTATAAAAAGCAAGGATTAGCCATGTCCTCATTAGCAACACGGAAGCAGAGGAGAATCATAAAAGATGCTTGTGGTATACAGTAATAAAATGAGTGCACATATAAACTGCATAAATCATATCAATAGAATATTTTGCCTTCTTCTTGAGGGGGTGGGAGGTTGCCAGGAGGCTTATGGGCTGCCTCTTTAAATGAATGGTGGGGGAAAGACACAATCTTGTATCTCAGATTGGCTTTTAAAGGGAATCTACCTTTCATGGAGTACTTCACACGTGATAAATTTAAATATAATAGTCTTTGAGACATTTATTATCTAATTTTCCTATAATGGAGGTAGCAATGAAAGCATTTGACAAGGAAAAAGACGTCTCCTGCCGAGTTGCGGGGCGGCGGTGTCTTTAGCGGTAAGAGTGTCATCCACTTGTGATTGTGGTTCAAGCCCCAATCTACATGCCAGCGTATCCTGGAGCAAAGATTTACTTGCAATTTACTTGCTCCCCAGTATACCCACTGCTCCTCGGGGATGGGTCAAATGTAGAGACAGGTTTCCCTGTGGGGAAACAGGGATCAAAAAGCTTTGCGATCTGCGCTACGTTGGGAAGGAAACTAGGAACACAGCATCGCTGATTAACGCTGCTGGTGCTTGTTCAGGTGGTGTACGAGAACGGCACTCTGAAGCTCAGCGACGTCCAGAAGGGGCTGGATGAGGGGGCCTATGTCTGCAGCGTGCTCATCCAACCACAGCTATTCATCACACAGACCGTCTACGTCACCGTCAAAGGTCAGTCACGGATCTGAGCGCTGTGAAAACGCATGAGAATATATAATATATGGGTTGACTTGAATTAACAGTGAATGTGAAAGAGAGTGATTGTGCGAGGGATCGAGCGTGAGGCTGGTTTGTAGCTGGAGGATGTGAGTGTGAGGCGGAGGGAGAGGGAGAGGCAAGAAGGAAACTGAATGCATTGCCTCTAATAACCCCTGATTAAGGGGCGGAGCAGCACAGTGCGCTCTCTCAACCACTCAGCAATTACAAACTGTAGGACCTCTATTGTGTAAGAGTTGTCTGTGTGTGTGTAACATATACATTCATGGAAGTGTGTACATGAGACAGTATCTGTGTGTGTGTGCAACTGAATATATTCTGTATGTCACCTTGTATGTTATTTCCCTCAGCTACATGGGGTGATAGCGTGACATGTTTGTTTCAGGAAGTTGTCGAGTGTGAGTGCGGGCTGTGTGTGTTTCTGTTTGACGTTGGCAGATGTGTGAAATCGGCTTTGTAATGTTTGTGTGCATGTGTGTGTTTGTGTATGCGTGCGTGTGAATTAGCTGCATGTGTATGTAGGTATGTGCTTGTATGAATGTGTGCTTGTCAAATCTCTGATTTAATTAGATGAATTTTAACGAGGCCCAGATTAAATCCCCCAGATGTCTCAGCTGTAGCCCCCCTTCCTCCATTCAAAGCATCGCATCACCTTCGCCACTCTCCATAGCAACACTCCTCTTCCCCCTGTGGATGAAGCTCTAATTAGAGTAGCTATTATGGGCTGTCTTTACCAGGGCAGGGTGGCATAGAGTGGAGGCGCTGGTGGGGCTGGATGCTGCAGGCCCGGTGCTGTGCTAGTAGGCCAGGCCGGCGGGGGGAGGGGGGGGGGGGGGGGGACAAATGATCTGAATCTGTTTCTTCCCCCCTCAAATTTCTGTTTACTCTCATTTCCTCTCTTCATAACTTAAACCTGAAAACCTTGTTCACACTTTCATCCACCACCTTGTCTTCCTCTCTCAGTCCCCCCACTGATCCAGCCATTTGACTTCCCACCTACTTCCATTGGTAAATTGATGTATATCGCTTGTGTGGTGTCATCTGGAGACATGCCCATACGCATCACATGGCGGAAGGATGGACAGGAGATTGTGCCCTCTTCGGGCATCACCATCGACACCAAAGAGTTCATGAGTTCCCTCCAGATATCTAAGGTGTCGCTCAAACACAATGGCAACTACACCTGCATTGCCAGCAATGATGCGGCCACTGTCAGCACAGAAAGGCAGCTCACAGTTACAGGTAAGGAGGCGATGAGAGGACACTGGGAAGGGTTGAAGGGGAGTGCTTTGAAAGGAGAACCTAAGTTCTTGTCTTCGAACAGAGCTGAGTGTATAAACGGACTAAAAATGTTTGGTCAAAATTTAAAGTCCCGAATTTTAATCTGTATATTTTACACCAGATCCTTCATTTTCCATTTTCCATATTAGAGACGAGCTAGCGCTTTAAAATATCTCACCAAAATCATGCATTCATGTATTAGCTTTAATATGTATGAATTATCATGCACTATTTTTCTTTTTCAAAACTGTTGCATTTTACTGACGTAATGTAGTACTACTTTTGCTACTGTATATAAACTCAACGGAATACTCCTTTAACTTTATGCCACAATTATTGAAACCTAATTCTAATGACCATATCAGACAAATGTTTTAATATAGTGTTATAGTAGTTTTGTTCATGTATTAACTCAACTGGACATTGGCTATGCAGGAAATATGAAACATGCCTCCAGTATGGAAAACCACAAAACAGTTCTACACGTTTTGTTCACTCCTTCTGTTCCTCCAGTGCCTCCTCGGTGGGTAGTGCAACCTAACAATCAGGACGGGATCTATGGAAAGGCAGGAATCCTAAACTGTTCTGTGGATGGATACCCTCCTCCTAAGGTCATGTGGAAGCATGCTAAAGGCGCCCTAGGTACACGACCCGTTTTTATTTCTTCATCTGTTCACTGTCGGCTTTTCTCTGTGTCTTGTCTCATTGTGGGTCTATGATGTCATAGTAAATCTGATGAAAGTGCAGGAATCACCATCAACCGTATAATTGATCAGACTGTTCTTTCTGTCCAGCGGGTATTGGGAATCCACAGAAGTACCACCCTGTGCCTCTGACGGGCCGAATCCAGATCATGAATAACGGCTCCCTACTCATCAGACATGTCCTGGAAGAGGATCGCGGCTTTTACCTTTGTCAGGCCTCCAACGGCGTGGGCTCAGACATCAGCAAGAGCATGGTCCTCACCGTTAAGAGTATGTACAAAAATACGTTCTTCCATGGCACAGACAGATGCAGTGAGGCCATCTAGCATCCTCCAGTGCACCAGCTTTATTAGTCTCAGTGCACACACAGTCGCTAATTGTAACAAACCAATGAGCCGGCTCGCACTATTTTCCCAGTGCTGCGTGTGCACGATCGTACACAAAAAAAAAAAAATGTGCACGTCGATGAATTGCCGTAGCAAAGGTGACTGTGGTCCTGAGAGCAAATACAATAAAGAGCAGTGAGAGGAGAGGTGCGTGTGTGAGGGCGTGTTTGTGTGGCCGTGTGATGGGCAGTGAGAGCGCAAGCAACGGAGCGATTGATCTTTTCACTCTTGGGATCTGTATCCAGACAACCAAAAACACTTTGAGCTTAATCATTATCTGCAATCAATCCCTCTATCCCGCCCTTGCTGTCAGTAACACTGCGTGTAATGCAATGTGAAAATGCACATGGAGCACACACACATACACACTCACAGTAGGTCGTGTCGTCGTTGCAAGCAGTACCATGACCTTACAGAAAACACACAAAATACATGCTAACACCTCATTTCTGATACATACAGATGTACGTAAATACAATTACTAGTTTCACCGTGTTATCACAGGATAACATCACACACACACTATCGCTCTCTCTCTCACACACACACACACACACAAACACACACACGCTGATCGTCTGGTGTTTGTGTTATTGATTGAAACATTCCTCTACTCTGCCTCCCTGAGTTCTGTCTGTTTCGCTCAGTGGAGAGGGAGAAAAAGAAGAAAAGGAGGAGTGAGATGAATAAGTGATGAAAACAAAACAACAGAGTCCTCCTCAGACCAGGACATTGTGTGTGTGTGTGTGTTTTGCCCGGAAGAGATTAAGTCTGTGAGCAGTGTAGTGTGTAAAGTGTGAACAGAAGTGCTTATTGTTGTGGTGTCCTTTACACACCGAGACCGCAATGCTAACTATTGGAAAGTGGGAGAAGAGCTTTATTGGCTTTACCTCATTGACTATAGCTCTTCATTACGCTGCTGAAATGGAAGCTGGCTGCATTGAACTCCACCTTCGCGGCTATCAGCTGTCCTGCCCTTCTTCTTCACCATCTCTTTGCTTCACATTCCATTTGTCACATCTTTCCAGTCCCGGCTATGATCACCAGCCATCCCAACACCACCATGGCTAAGAAGGGTCACATGAAGGAGCTGAACTGCACCGCCAGGGGGGAATGGCCCATCATCATCCGCTGGGAGAGAGGAGACACCGTCATTGACCCTGACCGCAACCCCCGTTACTCCATTACTACAAGTCCCAATGAGAAGACGGACGAGGTGCTGTCTACACTCAAAGTAAGGAACACTGAACCACCAGTGATGTCAAGGAATAGATCAAATGCTCTTTTTCCCCTTTTCATTTAGGTTTGAGCTGTTATTATCCAGCTTCGTGATGTATTGAAGGAAGAGTCCACACTCACATTCGTCCTCAAGTATAGCCAGACCCTGGCTCAATCATACGCTCCTCCTGTACACAATACCATCAGTATCTCTGTAGAGGAAACTAAGATTCATCCCTGGGACATTCGGAGACGCCTGTAAATACGTAACTGCTGGACACATAATTTGTTCAATCAAAGGTCCGTTCCACCGCTGTTGCTACCTTCGGCATCAAAGAGGTGGAACAAACTAACACATATTACACCTTCATTGTGTTCCAACCAAATGCTGATATAGAATGAAGATGCACCAAACCTGCAAATAAACTGTTATTGCAGTAGACAGGAGACAAAAAAACAAAATGCTTTTGTGAGCCTATAGATTCTTTAACTGGGACTCCGTGGGCCGTTTCTCTGTTATGAAGCTTCGGTCTGTGAAGTTTGCCTGCACAGATAGCTGTTTGTTCGGCTCATATTGCTCCCTTCCTTTCTGCAGCTTAAGCCAGCAGAGCGTGAGGATTCAGTCTTCTTCTCTTGTCATGCCATAAACTCTTATGGAGAAGGACGAGGTCTCATCCAGCTCACTGTACAAGGTAATCATTCTTGTATAAATTCAGAGCATCTGCCAAGTAAGTAAGACAATTATTATTATTCATGTTCATCTTCTTCTCACCTTATTCCCGTTATTGTGCTTTTTTTCCCCTATAATGCTCAGAGCCCCCAGACCCTCCGGAGTTGGAGGTGCGAGAAGTAAAAGATCGCAGCATGAATCTCCGGTGGACACAGAGATTTGATGGAAACAGCGTCATTACCTCCTATGACATTGAATATAAGAACAAGACAGGTAAGTAAAAAAAAAAAAGTGCAGTCCTCGATTAACAAAAAACTAAAAGTAAATAGAGAAGTATTTAAGGCATTGTGTTTCCTTGATATTTGAAACATACCGCGTGTGACTGGAATTATACTACATTTTACTTTCCTCTTTTTCCTTTTCCTTTGGACATTTATTGGTAGAATTAAGATGTAATATTAAGTAAGATTCTCAGAGAAAAGAAAACATGAAAAAACAATCATCAAAAAAATGACAGCGCTGTTATTTCTTCTATTTGATCAGATTCCTGGGAGCTGAAGCATGCCACGCGAAACATTTCTCCATCCAACAATCAGGCCAACATAGTGGACCTGCACCCTGCCTCCATCTACAGCATCCGCATGTACTCATACAATTCAATTGGCAAGAGTGAGGCCAGCAAGGAACTTACCATTAGCACAGAGGAAGCACGTAAGTGTCTTGGAAGCATTTTCTTACTGATCTAAATGATAGCAAATGTTCTTGTTGTATCTGTCACAACATACGTGTTACCCTGGCAGCTTTCCCAATGACATTTAGATAAAATACCTTTGGAAAGTTTCAGGGCCGTCCTACCCACATCCCTCCTGTTTTTGTCTCCACACAGAGCCTGATGGTCCTCCCATGGAAGTGATCCTGCAGCCCGTGACCTCTCAGAGTATCCGGGTCACCTGGAAGGTAAAGAATTAGAATGTTCTGACCTCTGAACAGCAATAGTACTACATCACAATATGCTGTTTAAAGAGTAATGTTTGGCAGTAACGTTTGCAATGTCATCACAATTCGTCTTTCATTCATTCACATTGTGGACGTGGCTACAGAATCAGGCGTCATCACGACAACGTTTTTTTTTTTTTTTTCTTGTTCCCCAGGCACCCAGGAAGGAACTGCAGAATGGGGTGATCCGCGGTTACCAAATCGGTTACAGGGAGAATGGTCCGGGCAGTAACGGCCAGTACAGCATTGTAGAGATGAAAGCCACGGGCGACAGCGAGGTTTACACCCTCGACAACCTGAAGAAGTTTGCCCAGTATGGTGTGGTTGTCCAGGCCTTAAACAGAGCAGGCACCGGGCCCTCGAGCTCAGAGATCAATGCTACAACACTGGAAGATGGTGAGGACAAAGATAACATCATACATTAGCAAACTGGCAGCCCTGCTACCTGAAATGCCATCCTCTGCTTTGACATTCGCAGTGGCTGCACTTTTTAGTTGCCATTATTCTTGTTGCTTTTCAAACTGCCTAATTGCTGTCAAACCACGCAACGCTTTGAAGTCTAAACGTCCCGCATTCGCTCTCGCCTTTCAACACAAATGAACGCGATGGGCAGGATCTAAATGCTTTTTACAAATACCAAGGACACGTTTGGTCTCACAGACGCAGTAGACATTCAGCAGCACTTCACGGCGGATTGAGCGAGGCAGAGATACTGTCATAGAGAGAGAGGCGTGCCAAATATTCAAGAAGTGAATATAAGAATGAAAGGACAAACTGCAACTGTGCATCTGCAAACACATTTTAAGATATCTTGTCAACCAAACCACGAAGAAATGCAATCCAAAACATTCAAGGAGACAATTCTTGGATTGGACTGGGTTGAATAAATGTGGAGGTTGGCGGTCGTCTTTGGAAGAGATGGAAGATGCTGGTTAATCGTATCGTGCCTGGTGCCTAGTACTACTTTTTAGTAGCAACTCCGTTGTGGTTCCAAGTTAGCCTTGCGGGTACTAAACAGTCGCAACATATTGGCACTTATCAAGGCATGGCAAACAGGATGTATCCTGCACAGCAGAAATCAATGGCCAGCACACTCTGAAGGCTGAGATAGATTCCTGTCTCATAGCCGTGAAAGGATCGTCAGAGGTGGACGACAGGCGCCTGTTGCGCGACACCAGGAGTTTGTGCTGATTCGTAATGGCAAACGACCTTCAGAAACGTACCCGGTACCAAGTTGAGTTGAGTCGGTATTATTTAATGGAAAACTGGCTTTTAATCGTGGATCCATTGTCCAAAGGTTATAATTTAGAAAATACAACATTCTTCACCACTTATTTCTTTTAAGCAAAAACATTTTTGGTGAGGTGCATTAAATAACTTTTTCATACAAAGGAACAGATCAAATTCTTCCAAGCCGACACAAAAATACGCATTTAAAAAGCCAGAATGTAAGCCCTTTTTTTTTTTTTTTAGCTCAATAAGGCCTCTAAATACTGTACTTCCTTGTGCTCTCCTGGTATTCCTTTGTTCACATTTTATCTTTCAGTTGACCTTCAATGTGAAAGTGCTGCGCAGTTTGTATATGCTGAATGAAAATGTTCTTTCAGTACATGGAATCTCTTTCTCCTTCATAGGTCGTCCACATATGGGAATTTTTCTCATTTCATAGAAACTCAGCCCATACATACTAGTGAACAGTTGCCTGAACCTCATTGGTCCAAAGCAGGCAGAGCCTCCAGTTCTTCCCTGTGGCTGTCACCGTGGTGACAGTGATATTGATGGCCATTATGATAATAGTGATAACTACAAGCATACTAAAAATAATTATAATTAGCTTGTCCCTCTCTCTGTCTCTCTCTCTCTCATTCCTGCTGCTAGCTTCCTGCTGTAATTACCAACAGCTGAGCACATTGTCTCTCTGCTCCCTCTTTTCATCTTTTCTGCCCATCCCTGGTTCCCCTTCTCTTCCTCCCTCCTTCCTCTGCCCCTTGCCCTCCATCTCCTCCCCACTTTAACTAGCCCCAGTCCAAATCTCCCTTTCATTATATCGCTGTTGTGCCCATTTTCTTTCTTTCTGTAAACTTGTATGTATTCATCAGAGGATGTTTTATACGTTAGTGGTGACTTCTCTGTCTCCCTCCATCATGTTTACCCCTATATAAACTAATGCTGTCATTTGACTAATTTGACTAGAACAAGGTTAGCATTTTGTTTACATCCTCTTTAAAGCCTTGCTCTCACAAAGGTGTGACTGAGAAGGGAGGAATTCGGCTTTTTTTTGCCTTCTAATTATTTAGATTGGGAACCAAACGGTTTATTCATGCAAAATCCTGTTTCAGTTTTCTAATCCCCCATTCCCTCCCCTCTCCTGTCCTCCTCTTCACCTCCCCTCTCCTCACCAGCTGCAGAGAAATTCCCTGGTGGACTTGGCCCAATCTTTCTCTTTCATTGTGCTCTCTCTCTTTCAGAGGGCTCTCTTCCTCTCTTCCTGCCCCCCCCTTCTCTCACAACTTGACTTCTGTTAGTTATCAACAGTGTGCATTATTCAACGCCTGAAAGACTCGTGGTCAACGGTAGCCACCTGTACTGGTGTGGACAGAAGGAGGCTTGTACGGTGAAAGAGAGATCTTGGTTGTAGAGATGGCCGTAAACACCACGCTGAATGCATGTCAAGAGCTTTTCATCTATCTCTAGCCTGTTCAGTCGCTTCAGGCTTGATATGGAAATGCCTTTTAGCATTTCATAGAGTTTATTTATTTATTTGTAAGCAAGATGTTGCAGGTCATCCAAATTTTAATGTGTTTCAGACCAGCTCTAAGTTTTCTTAGTCTATTGTGTCATTGGATTTGAACAATAAATATAGCTGGATATCATCTGCATAGTAGTCAACATTAATATCACGTTTTCTGATCATGGCATCATACACGTACATATGTGTCTTTTAATTTATTGTTATTTTGCATCATTGGACTAATTTATTTTTATTTTTATTGGTATTGTTACATGTCGATGATTTTTGTACTAAGGACGTTCAACAGAAACAAGACTGCAAGGGCTTTTGTGAAATACTCCTCTTAGACAGGGTGTTTGACTGTACTTGTACTGTAATACATACTATCTAATAAATGTATTCATCGTCATCAGGAATCATAGAAATAATTAGGCCCCAACACTGATCCCTGTGGAACTGTGTAGCTAACTTCGGTGTAAATGGAAGCGTTGTTCACATGTACAAGTTGAATTCTGTCTGATAAATAGGTGAGGTAAACCATCTCAATAGACTTTCTATCAGGATCTGATGGTCAAAAGCTGCACTGAGATACAACAGGATGCAAATAAAAGGTCATATGTAACTTTGATCAGTGCCGAATCTGTCTATTTTACTGAAACCGCAAAGTCAAGTTTTGTCTTTTAAGTGGATTCATTTCAGATACTCTTCTATAAGGCTGAACAGCTGAAGACACATATTTAAGATTTCTATCTTTCCTTTCGTCTTCAGTGCCTAGTCAGCCTCCTCAGAATGTGCGAGCCATTTCAGTAACATCAGATGAAGCGGGCATTACCTGGACTGAACCCCCGAGGTTGACGCTGCATGGTGTGTTGAAGGGATATCGTGTTGTGTTCTGGGCTGTTTTCCCAGATGGAGGTGAGTTGAGTGTGTTTGTCATGTTTCTTTAAGCTCATGTGCAGAATTTAATAATGTCTGTGGGTTCCAGGAGTATAGTATATATTTTACCGTCCCCAATGGTAAATAATAAAAATGTGAAAGGCCTCCTTTAGATCCGGTGTCTGATTTGTCCTTTCTATGCCGCTGGAGAAACAGGAATCATAGTGGACTCAATGGAATCCTTCTATAGATATAAAAGACAAATTCTAAGCTAACACAAACACAGTTTCAGGTGATTAAAATACTAACCATTAATGTTAAATAAATATCTACTTCTAAAATCCGCTCATGCAAACTAGAACTTGAAACGTCCCATTCCATGGTCTGAATGTCTGGCTGTCTTTGTTTCTTAGAATGGGGTGAAATGCAAAATATTACAACCACCAAAGAGCAGGTGGAACTCAGAGGACTGGAGAAGTTCACCAACTACAGCATCCAGGTGCTGGCCTTCACCCAGGCTGGAGATGGTGTCCGTAGCAACGTCCTGTATATCCAAACACGCGAAGACTGTAAGTCCGGAGATCATATGCAATCGGCCATTTTCTTTCAATGTTCCTTTGTGGCGAGTCTGAAGGCTTTTGTTCTGGGTTTCGGCTGCAGAGGGCATTTCTTGTAAGAAAAAGGTTGCTGATTAAAACCTCCTTGTGCTCTGATGTGCCATTACAATCACTAATGTGAATTAAGATGCTAAAATGTGTGGTTATGAAAGCCTAAGGGTAAGGGTGTGTGTGTGTGTGTGTATGCCCCAAGTGTTGGCAGGGGTTCCACATGTGTGTACATGCATACAATATCTTAACATTGGTGTGTGCTTGTGGGTTAATGCAGGGGGACATGCACTATTGTTTGCGTGCAAATCAAGCTCAGCACCCATAGTACAAGAAGCGTGATTAATTCTTTGTGGCTTAAAGATAATTAATTTTGTGCTTACACGTTTGAGCTGTGGATTACATCCATATCCGCCTCTCCTCTTCCTCCCCGGGGCCAGGAAAAGGAGGAGGCAGGTGTCTGGAGATGGAGAAAATGTGGGCGAGGGGGAGAGAGAGACAGAGAGAGAGGAAGAGAGAGAGAGGAGGTGGGGGGAGCAGAGATTCTGGGAAGTGTGATTTCAGAAAAGGCCTTTATTCTCTCTTTCTCACTATATCTCCATTTATGAGCTCGCCTCGCTGCAAGAGCTCTTCACATGTGTGTGTTGAGTCTTTGAGCGTGTCTGTGCATGGTCGTGTTTATCAGGGGGTGAGCTGAGTATCTCCTCTTCCCTCTTGTGGGTAGACATCGTGTCCAGGGGCAGCCTCTTCACGTATACTGCAGTCTGCTCTGCTGATGCCCCTTTGCCCTCAGTTCTGTCTGCAGCATATGGAAAAGTGTTTGTAGTGAACTAGTGCTAAAAGATTATTTTTATGTTTACCTCTCAGACAGAGATGGTATAACAGGAGCAAAGAAGACAAAGTGTTATATTTCAGATCATGTTTTTTCATTGTCTTTCAGCATTTTGTCTTGTTTGGGCTGCATGCATATATAATGTATTCCCGCCAACAGTGCCATGTATGTATTGGTAGATGATCAAATTATTGGTTCCATGATGTCTATACTTATCAAGATTGCCTGAAGCAGTAGTTGTTTATAATCGTCAATGTCACAATATCGTTTTGATAACGCTCGTCTTGTGTCTGATAGTACCAAATCGATTAAAATGATCCATGACCCGAGTAGCTCATTGGCTACAGTACACACTATTCACACGTATGAAGACACAGTCAGAGTTTCCATGTTGATATTTGGAATTCCAGATAATACGTGAGGTACAGCTGAAAGGCGGCTGCATCCAGTAGCCCAAGAATTGAGCAGAATTTGATTATAATATAAAGATAACAGGCATCATTATTATTTGTCTATGATCATGGATCATTTTAGCAGGTGGTACTATTGTACTTATTCAACTTGTTTATTGCCTCTTCGATGCTTTGGTTCTACTATGTTGATCATTTATCAGGGAGAAACAAATCTCTGCAATCTGTGCACCTTTTAACTTTACATATAGGAAAATGTGATACATGGTCCCCCCGCCCCCTTTGTTATTCAGACCCGGGACCCCCAGCTGGCATAAAAGCTGTGCCTTCCTCTGCCAGTAGTGTTGTGGTGTCCTGGTTGCCCCCTCATAAGCCAAATGGAATCATCCGCAAGTACACCATCTATTGCTCGAGCCCTGGGTCGGGCCAACCGGTGAGTTACCAGAGGGGTGGAGAGAGATTCATGAATGAGACGTGAATAAAAGAGGAAAGCGAAGGTTTGGCTGGTCTTCACCATCCAAAACATTGCTGATGAAGAAAGAGACGAGAGCATTTCCTTACACACATAAACAGAAATGATTTGAATTTATCTGCATGTGTGTGTGTGTGTGTGTGTGCGGGGGGGGGGGGGGGGGTTGTCTAGTGCTGCAGTCTCAGCGAGATGTGTGTGTGAAATGAGCTCTCCTCATACCGCAGTGTGTGTTCATGCACGCTCACCCTCAAGTTTCATTTGCATATCTGCTACTCATCACGTTGCCAGGACAACCTCATCTGTTCATCAACAAGGGGGGAGAAAACAAGCCACACACGCACAGACACACAAATATATATTATCATGTAGAAACACTATCCATCTATCTATCTATCTATCTATCTATCTATCTGTATGTCTGTCTGTCTGTCTGTATGTCTGTCTGTATGTCTGTCTGAAGGCCCCATGCAGAGTTAAGAATGATTACTATGTAAATGAGTGTGACTGGAGAGAAGGAAGGAGGGGTGTGTGTGTGGGGGGGGGGGGGGGGGCAGACACACAGCGTGGGGAGCACTTTTGTTCCTCTTTTTATTATCTCGGTCTATCGTTCCCCAGATCACCGCTATCTCCACAATGGAGGAACATTTTGATATCTGTTACGGCAACACACGCTGTCGTCCGTTCCTCCTAACATCTATCCATCCATCTCTACGTATGTCCGTGAGCGAGCAGTGGAAAATACAGTCATGAATGTACAGAAAAAAGAAGGCTTTTACACAGGGGAGAGTGGCGGGGTGAACTGCAGAGAAGATGTAAAACACCGAGGGGGGGTGGGGGTAATGGTTGGTGAGATGGAACGGAAAGTAAGGAGTGGGCCCACACATGACGGGGAGATGTGAAGAGGGGCAGGGAAATGAAGAGATGGATGAAGAGTGATGGCAGGAGGAGAAGGCAAGGATGGCGCAGGGGGGTGAAGGATAGATTGAGAGAGGAATGCGTGATAAACGAGGAGCACGAGGAAGCAATAAAAAGGCTGTCGGCGTCTTCTGTGACGGCCTAATCACAAATGTGAAAGACAACACAAATGCCGGAATCTGTTGGGCCGACACATCAGACGGCTGGGCGGGGCTCGACAATGGCGTGCTCTGCATTTAGCTTCAACCTGCAGTAAAATATGCTTTGGATGCAACATGTAGTGAACCGTGTATGTGTTACGTTTGTCATCTCTTTGTTTCGCTATTCTTCTACTCAGGTCAGCAGCAATGCAAGGGAGCTGCGTGACGTGTTTTTGTGTGTGTCCTGAGATAGCTGCATATGAGATGAGCAGTAGGTACAATCAGACGGGATGTGAAGCGAGAATGGCCGTCAGTTAAAAAGGGAGCTTGTGTGTTTGTGTGTTGAGGGGACAGTGATGCGTACACGTCTAGACAGCAGACACATGGCTGGGTTAAACACACTGCAATTACACATCCACCTCCAGGTCATATATGCCTCTGTGTGTCTGTGTGTGTCAGTACTCCTCTCCTCTCCTCCATCATCACTGATGCCTTTTGTAGATAGGCCTCATTAGTGATTGTTCATGATATCTGACTGATTGATTTGCCTGTCCTCCATTGTCTTCCTCCATCTCACATCATTGTTTCCACTCCCTGAACAGAATAGAAAAGGGCCTCACTCCTCCCCCCAAATCTGCCCCTCAGTCTCTCCTCCCCAATCCCATCCTTTCTCCCTCCAGCTCCCTCCTTCCTTGCCTTATCTTGCACCATGATTTTATTCTGTGTTTTGTCGGCATATACGATACACAGCGTCACCCACAGTGAATACTTGGCCTTCATTTCCAGATGCCCAGCGAGTACGAAGTCAATCCGCAGCTGCTGTTCTACCGAATCACTCACCTCAACCACCGACAGCAGTACCTGATCTGGGCTGCAGCCGTCACCACTGCAGGTCGAGGTAACTTCAGCGACAAGGTCACTGCGGAGCCAGCAGCCAAGGGTGAGTCACGGAATATCAGTTGGACTACATCCCAGTAGCACCAAACCATAAACATTATTTTTTGGTTTAAATCAGTGTAACAGAAGGTCTTGATTTACTAGTCAATCTACCTTTCCACCCTCACTTAGGGTAAGTAGGGTGGTGAGTTTGGACATAATATAGGAGCCTCTGGAGGGATTGCACATCTCATTTAGCCTTGAAATACCTCAGAGAGCTGGAAAGCATTGCGGGTTGTATGGAATATCCGACTGGTTCCACAGGAACTCTATGTAGAGTAAATTAGGAGGTTCTTGGAACCACAAGTATGATCTAAGAGCACATTCAGGGATTGTAGAGATAGCCTTCCAGCTACTGGCCTGTAGTTGTATTGATGGATGGCATAACGGTGACTTTCCTGAGTCTTTGCCTGTTGAATTTATTCTGCTGTCTCCTTCTCTCAGAAAGCCTTAAAAACAATGACAGCATTGGGGTAGTGTTCCACTTGAAGCGTCTTATTAGGAATACCATTAGGGATTATTTTCTAAAGGATGCTCTGATCTACATCCTTCATCTGAATCAATCTGCCACTTGCTCTTTACAGTGCTTCTCGGCCCTAACCTCTGACGTTTATGTGTTTCGACGTCATGCAAGAGGAAAGCGTATTGATTTCAGAGTTCAGAGAAGACAAACCGGTCAAAATCTGGGAGAAGCTAAAAGGCGGAGTAAAGAGAGGAAATAAAGGAAGGGTGAAAAATGACACAACAGATGAAGAGCTGCTCAAGATAATATCGAGGCAGAGTTTTTAAGACAATCGAGAGGGCTGTTAAATCAATAGGCTTTGGGCCATGGAAGAATGAGAGAGTGGGAATGAATGGAATTCACTTTTCAGCAAGTCACACTTTTCTTGGTATCTTCATTCCTTTGACGGATGGCTGCAAGCATTTGCGAGTGAATGTGCGCCGGCTGACCGTCAGCAGTGAAAGGCGCTGCCATCCAGGCTTGCCCACTCAATACTTCATTCAACCTTAACATAAGTGAACTAGAGCGCCGGTATTAAGACAGCAGGCGTGATAAACAAGGAGAGACAGAGCCCTCGGAAGGTCAGAAAGAGAAAAGGGGGGGGTTTTGTGCCTCAATAGATAAAATTTTTCTCGTATTCGCTCATCTTATTCTTTTGTAAAGGATGTTATATGCTAGCCTTGCTAGAGTTTCATTATTCATTAATCATGGCCAACACATTGCCCCCCCCCCCCCCCGCCCCCGTGCTTGTAAATCCAAAAATAATCACATTGAATATCAACCTTTTCATATTTGTATTGGTTCAGCATATTGTTAAAAGTCCACATCTTATTAGCTGTGAAACTTGAAACTTGTTTATTCGTTAACATAAAAATCAGCTGATTGACAGAGCGTAATTTGGCTAGTGCTTTTCTTCTGTCATGCCAGTGCTAATGGACTTTTTCAATCTCTCTGTGTACCATTTTCCATTTTTATTCTTCATCCGCCTCTAGCACCAGCCAAGATCCTTTCATTTGGGGGAACAGTGACCACTCCTTGGATGAAGGAAGTGCGACTCCCTTGCAGCTCAGTTGGAGAGCCGACACCCACCATAAAATGGACCAAAGACAGGTGAGACTTGTCCCCTGGAGGTTCAGTCGCTGTAACCCTAAAGGGTTAATCAGCATTAATAATGTGTTCATGTGTTCATGAGCTAGAATGACGTTACAATGCAGTTCAGCTTTATCAATTTGCAATTCTGAACACAAGTGAAAAGATGAGTTACTTTTGATAAAACTCAAGGAAGATCCTTCCCATGCACTTGTTCTCTCTGTTAGTGAGGACACGGCAATCCCCGTGTCTCTGGATGGACAGCGTCTCATTCTGGCCAATGGGACGCTGGTGCTCCGCGCCGTCAAAGCTGAAGATTCTGGTTACTACACCTGCACCGCCACCAACACACTCGGCTTTGACACTATTATAGTCAACCTTTTGGTGCAAGGTAGGAAATGGAAACAATAAGCAGTGACAACTGAATAATTATTTGTTCTTGAGAAACAAAGAGTTACTTAGCATTTATTGGATTTGAATAAAGGCAGTTAAGTGTTCTCATGTCCTCCTCAGTTCCCCCAGACCAGCCCCGTCTAACTGTCTCCACCACCTCCACCTCCTCCATCACCCTGGCCTGGATACCGGGTGACAATGGGGGCAGCTCTATCAGAGGTATGTGCTCATGCGTAGTTTTGTCCTTCCTATATACTAACATCTGTTTCCTGTTATCTATATATGTGCAACACTGACAAAGAAAAACCGACACAACCGACAACGTTGGGCTCATACATTAAATATGAATGCTTTATTCCCCATTTAATTTAATATTTTAGTTTAGCAACTGACTGCTGAGATTGACTCCAGTTTGGCCCGCGACTCAATGACGGACTAGGACTAAGCGGTTGGACAATGAATGAGTTTAGCAACTGTTTCTTTTTGCTTTTATATACCCTGTAACCATACAGAACTGCAAACGTGGCATTGGTTATTATAATGGGGACCCAGGGTCATCTGTCTGTACCTGCATGAAGTTGTAAAACACCAAGCATGTCCTGGTTTTGGATTAGGAGATTGGGATATAATTGTATTCATAATCTACAAAAAGGGTTAGGGTTAGGGTTAGGGTTACCCCTTGGTGGTATAGTTTGACCATTCTTAGATGGTTAGGTGGTGTAACAAGGTGGACTTGACTAAAGTGGACCCTCCCCCCTCTGCATTTATAAAGATGCTTGTTCCAAAATAACAAGTAGTTTAGACAGATTAGACGTAAAGTGTCTCAAAGCAGAAGGGAGTTGCCTCTCCAAGGCGGCTGATTGTAAAAGCAGTGCACACATTGCATAAACTCATTTACATAGACGCTTAGTCAGCACCATCTCGGTGTTGGGTTTTGTGGGTAACGAATGGAAGCATATCTCGGGAGCGGTGAGACCCCCCTCCAATTGGGGCTTTTTAACTCTATAAGCAGGAGCAGTGCAGTCTGACACTGACACCTAGTGGACAGCAGAAGTAACAATACTGAGCTCAAAATCATTCTTTTATCATAACTGTCCAATTTTTATTTTTATTTTTTTCCTGATGCAGGTTTTGTGCTGCAGTACTCGGTAGACAACACGGAGGAATGGAAGGATGTTTTCATCAGCTCCAGTGAGCGCTCCTTTAAATTAGACAGCCTGCGCTGCGGCACCTGGTATAAAGTCAAGCTGGCGGCGAAGAACAGTGTCGGGGCCGGACGCATCAGCGAGATCATCGAAGCAAAGACGCATGGGCGAGGTGAGAAACCAGGAAGGTAAAAGGAAGGAGATTAGAACGTCAGAAGTGTACAAAATCCATGTTTTTACAATAAATGCATGGGGACTCAACTTCTTTATATACTCCATTAAAAAAAAAAGATTAAAAAAAAGATAAAAATGATTAGAATATCAATTTAACTAGTAGTTAAGATCTTTTTTGGCACACCTGCCTACTTCATTGTCGCCATTAAACAAGATGTTGCTGCTGAATCTGATTGGTCAGCCTACGTCCCATCATGGTTCGGGTTTATCTTTTATATCTCCCAACAACATGGAATATTTTAGTATAGCATGAAAATAAATGAACAAATCCATGATTATTGTCCATCTTGGCAGAACCACTGTTCAACAAGGATCAGCCAGTCTTCACCCACATCAACTCCAGCCACGCCCGCCTCAATCTGCAGGGCTGGGCCAGTGGAGGCTGTCCAATCAGCGCCATCACACTGGAGTTCAGACCAAAAGGTGACTCCTTGCTGTTTTCAGTTTAATATGAGCTGCAGCTGCAATAAGGACAACTACGACCCTTTAAAATCAATTAGGTGACTTATTTTCCATGTTTTCATTCAAACCAAGAGATTAAACTTGATATGTGAACTCACTCCAGGTACATGGGCGTGGCAGAATGTACGTACAAATGCCACCGTGGACGTTTTCCTAGCAGAGCTGCGCGAGGCCACCTGGTATGAGCTAAAGATGAAAGCTTGCAACAGCGCCGGCTGCGGCAACCAGAGCTCCCAGTTCGCAACACTAGGCTATGATGGCAGTGAGTAGATGTCACTCAGATTATTGTTGGATGTTGTCTTGAGAGCTTTTAATCTCTCTTCTTTTTCTTATGCGCGCAGGCACAATTCCACCAATCAAATCACCTCTGGAAAAGAACGACGATGTCAAGAAGCTGTTTTCTATTGGCAGTCCTGTGATCTTGGTGATGATGGGCGTTGCCCTGCTCTTCATCATTCGCAAGAAACGCAAAGAGAAGAGGCTGAAGAGACTGAGAGGTGAGGAAGGCAGCAAAAAAGCAGACAAGCGGCATCTCCATTGACTATTTATTTAATCAACATTTTAAAGTTATTTGTGGCGTAATATAATCTTTAAATCTCTTTTTCCAGATGCTAAAAGCCTAGCGGAGATGCTAATAAGGTAAAACTGCAAAGGACGCCTCACAATCTGTGTCACAAATCCAAATTTTTGTGGATATTTTTCAGTTTGTGTTCTTGTCTTGTATCTGTGAATTAGTAAAAACAACCGCAGCTTTGACACCCCGGTGAAGGGGCCTCCTCAGGGCCCACGGTTGCACATAGACATCCCCAGAGTGCAGCTGCTGATTGAGGACAAAGAAGGCATCAAGCAAATCGGTGAGACGAAGAGACAGAGGGAGCTTTGTTTGTTCACACATCTCTGGATCAAATCATTAATCGGAATAGAGTTTAAAACTTCAACAGCCCCTTTTATTTCAATGAAATCAGAATTTAAATTCTAATGAGATCTAAAGATTTCTGTCGTCAAGGTTTATTTAAAGTGAAGAAATAAATAACAGACCTGCTTTGTTATCCAGATCCTGCATGTCATGTGTCCAATCCTTCTACCAAGTTTCACAAATAAGTAGTTTTTTAAATGTAATACTATTAACAGACAGACAACCAATAAATAAATAAAAATAAAAAAAAACCCACTAGAGACCTGACTTTATTGGCCGAAGTAAAAAATTAAGAATTACCAAAATGAAAGTGTTTAGTTTTTTTGTTTTTGTTTTAAATATGCAGAGCCTGTTTTGTTGAATTCATTCTGTATCTGAAAGGTGAGGACAAAGCAACTATCCCTGTAACAGACACAGAGTTCAACCAAACTGGCAACCCTCAGAGCTTCTGCACCGGCGTGTCTGTGCATCACCCCGCCCTCATCCAGAACACGGGCCCTTTGATCGACATGTCAGACATCAGACCGGGGACCAGTAAGTACAGTAAGCTTACATTTATCCCTACTTCTACTGCATCATAGCGTGCAATACGAGTGATTGTGTTTAATAGTAATATGCTGCAACTTCTTCAGCCTTTACGCTGAATTTCCGCCTAAAAGCTAAGTTGTATAATAAATGCCACATTTTCCAGCCTTTGCACAAACGGACTTCATTTTTTTCATTCATTTGCCACCAGACCCGGTGTCGCGGAAGAGTGTTAAATCAGCCCATAGCATTAGGAACCGCTACTCCAGCCAGTGGACTCTGACCAAGTGCCAGTCCTCTACGCCAGCCCGCACTCTCACCTCAGACTGGCGCACAGTTGGCTCCCAGCATGGCATCACTGTCACAGAGAGTGACAGCTACAGTGCCAGCCTGTCACAGGACACAGGTTGGCTCCTGGGTGAAATGGCACTTGCAGCCAGAAGTGAAGAATGTTCTTTTGCACTGGGCTACACCTCCAGAGCCCCCTCACGAAACTAAAGGAATGTGCTTCTCTCTATTTCTCTCGTCTTCTACAGACAAGGGGCGCAACAGCATGGTGTCGACAGAAAGCGCCTCCTCCACCTACGAAGAGCTGGCGAGAGCATATGAGCACGCCAAGTTAGAGGAGCACCTGCAGCATGCCAAGTTTGAGATTACCGAGTGCTTTATCTCTGACAGCTCGTCCGATCAGATGACCACGTGCACCAATGACAACGCGGACAGCATGACGTCCATGAGCACGCCGTCGGAGCCCGGGATCTGCCGCTTCACCGCCTCGCCGCCCAAACCCCAGGACTACGATCGTGGCAAGAATGTAGCCGTGCCCATTCCACACCGTGCAAAGAGTGAGTGGATTCTTTTTCGCCCCTCTGGGGTCTGAGGTCACGCTAAATTTCCCTCACGCCAATTCCAACCTGGCTTTTATACACCACATGAAATAATACTTAAACTGACAGTGTTTGGAGTCTTTTGTTCACCCTTTTACCTTTTAAGTTAGTGTTGACCTAATTTAAAATTTTACATTTTCAAGTTAGGGCAGAAGGGTGACACAGTGGGTGGCGGTGTTGCCTCACAGCAAGGAGGTCACAGTTTCAAATCCCACTTGGCTAAACATTGCAAAATATACAAATAGAGAAAACAACTGTGATTGGTCAAATGAGAATAGTGTGCGGATGCTAATGTCGCCAGATATGGTGAGAGCAAAGCGTTTCCTTTATACTGCACATTGCTCAAACATTATCAGCTAGTTTTCTTTAGGGAGACGAACTGTGTGATTTCTCCTCCAGGTGACTACTGTAATCTGCCACTCTACATGAAGTCAGATCCCTTCTTCAGAAAGCAGTCTGAGCATCATGACCCATGCCCGGTGGTTCCGCCACGTGAAGCTTCTATTCGTGGCCTCACCCAGCGGGCGTACCACACCCAGGGCCGTCATGTGACTATGGACTCCGCAAAACAGCAGGCCCTAAGTATGGGCCATGCTTGCCTGTCCAATCTCTCTTCTTCTGGGGCTTCTTCTGGAGGACTAGGTGGTGGAGCTAGTGGGAGTGGAGGGATGTCTGCCAGCTCCAGCACCTCCACACTTCCCCAGAGGACTCTCACCATGCCCGGTTCGTCTGCCTCAGCGGCTCAGAGCGCCGCTGCGGCCGCTGCCGCCACCGCTGCAGCTGCTGGGGCATCGTCCTCCACTGGGGGCGGGGTAGCAGGGGCCACAGGGGGGACGCCCGGAGGTGCCTCCTCGTCCTCTTCCAAGATGGGAGGATCCAGAGACTCTCTCCTGGAGAGCAGCTCCTCAGGCTTAGGCAGACTACAGAAGCAGAGGGATGGAGGGGGAGGGGCCTACTCCAAGTCGTACACACTGGTGTAGCCTGCCATCACTGCGGCCTATCACTGTAACTGGCTGGTCTAGCCGGCACTTGCCTGGAGCCTCTATGGAAATGTGGGGTGAAAAATATACACATGCACAGCTGACCCCGCCCGCCCGGGCTGCGCTGTGTCAGGCGGCAGGGGGCTGCTTGGGTTCCCATTGATACTACTGTAAGAAGGGGTCAGAGTCGTGTCTCCACACTACAGGGGTTTGCCTTCTTTCTGCCTGATTGCTTTCTATGGTTAGTGTCATCCTTCTCTATCTCTTATTTCCTCACACTTACCAAAACATAAATGATTTTACCTGTTCTCTTCATAATTTTTTTTTTGTCATTTTTTTCATTTTCTGATAAGGACACAGTACTTATGCACAAAATGCTTTCCAAGTGTAACGTCTTGTTTTCTGGATAACGACAGCCCTAGAGTGAACCAAGTCCTTTATTGATTTTTTAATACATGCCTTTTCTGGTCTCTGATGGAAGAAGAGCTCCTATCACAGCATTGTGCTACGGCAGGATGCTTTTACTGTATGCATTAACCGCCAATGCTGGTGTTACACTGGCTCTGAGGGGGGCGAGCCTCATCATGGATTCATGCTGAAGGCAACGGAAGGATGGTCATCTCAGAACCGGCTGTGAGACAAGGAGGTTTTCTCATTCATGCAATGGATGGATGCTTAGTGGTCTTAACTGATGACTCGAAGCAGAGGAGGAACAGAAGTGTCCCGCAGCATCATGTGAAACAAATGCAATGTATTCCTGATAGTTTCCTGTTAATTTTCTGATATAATATAATCTCATGTGCACTAAGCAAAAGTTAGAATGATTCCAATTGACAGAAACCTTGACAGCCTGCGTGCGTGTGTGTGTATATTTATACACACACTCACCAACACGCTGGACCTTTTTCAAATCTGTATTCTGGCCTCAAGGGCAGCAGACGTCTGTGTCAAAGCTGAACCGCCTCCCTCTCCCCCACTCTTCATTCTATACCTGCGAAAGGTGAATCGGGACAAAAACGTTGACGACGATGAAACGCAAATCCTAATTTGTTCCAACATTTTGAACTTTGTTAAGTGTGATCGAAAGGTTTGCTTTGCGGAGGCATTATCCTCAAAAGAGAGAAGATACAGCTGATAAGAACAACAATAGGTCAACAATTATAATAGGTCTTTGTTTTCCTTTTTGCCCCATCCCACCATCACCCCCAATCCACGCAGCCCCCCCCCCCCCCCCCGTATCCATATAGTGTCACCCAATGCTGGCCTACTGGCTAGTTGGAGGGAAGAGGAAGAGTCCTAACATGCACAGCCCAGCAGAAATGCTTTTTTGATGTTCGACGATGGCTTGATTGCAAACAAACAGAAAATGTATGTATGAAAGATACAAATGCAATTGATCTTGAGTTAATCAATGGACAGTGACTAAGAGATTATAGATGGAGAATTGACTGACAGTGGGATTAGATTTTTCTTCAGTGGTCTTCAAATCTAAAGCGATGTGTTTTCATTTCCCTTCACCTCACTGAGATTTACTTTAGCTTTATGCATGGTACTGTATCTGTTAACGTCAAGCCCCCCCCTCCCCCCATTTCTTCTTCCAAAGCTGAAACCCATAACAAAGATTGTTCCCAAAAAATGAAAAGAGTTGCTCCAAATGTTTTGCAAATTGTCAAACGTAACATCAGGGCAATGGAAAAAAGAAAAATATATGATATATGTTTTGTTTTCAAAAGTATGTACATATATATTTCTATTCAAATATATAACAAATATATGAATAATGAAAAAAGCATAGAAATATAAAAGCTGTTTTAATTGAAAAAATATATATTAAAGATCACAAGACAATCGCTCAGAGAGGAAAGACCTCAAGATGGAAGGATGGAAAAAGAAGAGGGAATATTAAACGGGTAGCGAAAGCATGAATAGGAGAAGGAAGTGGCGTGAAAGAAAGAGAAATGGTGTAGCGGAGGTTCTGAGAGTGAAACAGTGAACCCCTTGTGATGTGTTACATCTTCCAGCTGCGTCGACTAGCAGCTGGGGGTGGGGGGGGGGGGGCACAAGCACAGTTGACTCCAACTATAGTGTGAGATTGTGTCGCTGGTTAACTGTGGTCTGTGGCTCAGCGCCCAAAGTGTGATGTTGAAAATGATAACAGTATATCAAGGACGGTCTATACAGATAGTGAGCCTGTTGTAATATGTTGTATTTTACCTTCCAAAGGTGTGTTCACAAACTCATCGCGTCACCCGACCCGTGTTCACGAAGACAGACAGACCAGACAAGTCTTTCGGTGTCTGATCTGTGTCACGGCGAGTCCCAATCTGGGATTGCTGGCCAATTAAACCCAACCGCACAGTCAAAAATAGATCTGCTCATTGAGATGTTTATATGTGATCCCTTATGTTTAATCCAGAGGAGAGGAATACATTTTCATTATTATAATGGTTCTTGTTCTTTTCGTTTTTGGCCTTGGCGTTTCAAATTGGGGAAAATATGTGGTGAAAACCAAGAGGCCCGTTTGAGCAACCAGGCTTCCGTAATCTACTTGTTTGGATGTTGAATGGAGCGATAACATAACTTGCCCCCCCCCCCCCCCGGTTCGGTTCATCAGTGAAGTCGTCTCGGCTGTAAAAATATGTATCAGCTGCCAGTTTGTTCACAGTGTATGTTTTGTACAACTTTAAGGAAATTTCCACCCTCTCATATTTCTGTAATGTAACAACAGAATAACAACAACATATAAAATATCATAGTATGTTTTGAAAATATACTTATTTGCTTTCTTGCCAAGGGTTACTTGAGATCATTGATCCGACTAATAACTTTATGTCATGTACAATAAATAATTATTATTCAGTTTAACAAATTAAACTTATCCTAAAAAGTTACCAAACTAGAGCTGATGTTTCCCCTCTCTTATTGTTGTCTAAACTTTTGTACAGTTTGAAGAAACAAGAGAAAAACATTGAATTAGTGGATGTTTGTGGTTGTGGAATCTTGCACCTGTGTGACAGATTTATTATGTCTCTGTCTCTAAATGGCAATAAAGCAAACAAATATATTTTCCAACACAAGTTCCCAAACTATTACTAGAATGTATTTAAAGTGTTTTTATTATACTATAAAGTTCCACACGTATATGAAGTACACAGTGCTGCAAGTGTTTTGCTGAGGGTTTTAGGGACTGATTCAGGCCTTAATATTAACAAATTCAAAGCACAACATTTGTCCAACCCCTTAGTTTATTATAAGAGGATAAGCCCCTTAAAATGAACTCATCTCGATTTCAACGGTGGAAAATAAGTATGCACAAACACTTTGTAATTTTTAAACTCTTCAAACTGATTCAGTTTGTCGATTTGATTCTCCCAAGCCTTTTTCCAGCTCAACCAATAAGATTCTCCTCTCACTCCACCCCCAGCCACAGCCCACCTATACAAGGGAATTTTTACTCCATGGCAGAAAACTTGTGTACATAGGAAAGTGATTTGTATAAATGAGTACTATTTTCGACATCTTCACGAGAAACCAGGGCACAATGTAAACTTTGATCTAAAGTTGTAATGAAACAGAAGAAAAACTAGAACTATACAGACATCTTATTTGTCTTCATTTATGTACCAGTTAAAACATTTCAGATTGGACCATGCATATTTAACGATATTGATTTCTTGTTTTACAGAATTGCTGCATTGTTTTGTTTATTTATTTATTTATTCATTTAATTTGAAGTTTCTTTTTTTTTTTCTTTTTTTTTCTTACTTTACCTGTTCCTTAATTTTGAGGGGAGGTTTTTTTCCATTTGTTTGTTTGTTTTTCAGGCAGCACTGCATGTTCTGAAAATGTTGGTGGTTATAAAACGAAAATGAAAATGGTGAAATGGATTTAGAAGGGG
Organism: Brachionichthys hirsutus; assembly: GCF_040956055.1. Classification (NCBI taxonomy): domain Eukaryota; kingdom Metazoa; phylum Chordata; class Actinopteri; order Lophiiformes; family Brachionichthyidae; genus Brachionichthys; species Brachionichthys hirsutus. The sequence continues at coordinate 5,452,265 of NC_090907.1, forward strand.
GTTGAAATTAAGAATTTTAAAGATGCAGAGGAAGTTCCTCAATCTTTTATGGGGAAACGTTGCTTCAATTTGCAATTGCTTGTGTTTAACTCTACATTTTCTTTTCTATGAAAACAAACAAAACCCCAAAAAGAGTACTCAACACCTTGTGCAATAAAGCTATCTTTTTATGAACTGTGATGGAGATTATTCATTCTTTCACAATTGTGTAGCATTTCAGATAAAAAAATTTTTTTTCACTTTTTCTGAAAATAGGCTTATTGCTTACCTGAAAATAATGCGATCTGAGATGTCAGCAAATATGTGTAATGAAGAAAATAATTTTGTAGCTGTAAATTGTCTACATTTTCAATATTGTGAGTGGGGCAATGGGTAGTAGCTGTTGTCTCACAGAAAAAAAATGTCCGGGTTCAATTCCTATCTGTGAGGAGTTTGTATGTTCTCCCCGTGTATGCTGTTCTCTCTGGGTTCCTCCGGCTTCCCGGAGAGAACCCACGCAGACACAGGGAGAACATGCAAACTCCTCACAGAAAGGCCCCAAGTTGGATTTGAACCTGAGACCTTCTTGCTGTGAGGCAACTGTGCCACCATGCTGCCCAAAAAGACAAGACTTATAGGGAGGTATTTTAATTCCATACTTGTCCTTTTTTATTGTGTTGCGCTTGAATTTGGTGCAAATAATATGATGTAGAACCTGATATAAACTTAAGAAGGCATCCTGGTGCAATGAAACAGAACACGGGCTCACAGAATTTACACTGGTAAATTATTTTATTTTATATTTATACACTCAGAACACTGGTCAGTCACTCCCACATGTTGTACAACACCTTCATATATATTTTTCACAAGAGTTTTTACAAGTATTCAAATCAGACGTATTAAATTACTGCATGTTATTGTTTATTTAATATATATATTGGCTAATCCAGGATCTGCTCTTTTATTTTAACACTTGAATGGATGTATAATTGCATATACAATATCTGTTCACATGTTGCCCCCCGCCTCCCTCTACTTGCTGTTCTTGTGTTTCTTTTGTTGCAACTTCCTGAAATGCGACTGGATGGTGGCGGCGGCCTTCTCAACTTCAACGGGGCTCAGTGGAGGAACAGGAATGGCGTTGCATGTGCCATTACCGGCATTGGAGTCTGAGCACGACAGGAAACAGGGTATAGCCAGGCTGGCAGATGCAATAGCCTTGGAGACGTAGTCTGCAGCAATGATTAAGTTCAAACACACGGTGCACAGATTAGCCTTGAGACAAGTGGGCTATTTTTTCGTTTGGATTTGATGCTTGATTTTAATAAAAAATTTCCTGGTCGCTCTTAAAATCAGGATTATTGTGGCAGAAAAATATATGCTTACATGAATTATAAAACTTACTCTTTCTATACACCCCTATGCTGTTTCTCCGGAGCCCATCAAACTGTAAGCAAAACAACACAGCTGTGTCAAATACATAAAACATATTTCACAAATCAGGTATGACAGTTATCAAAGACAAAATCGTATTCAGGAGATAAACTGTTAACTAATTGTTCTCATGCCACGACAAGAACAAACGAGACACGCCAGCAGCTTGTCACACGGGTGCTCTTCTTCTGCTACTCAAAATGTGCAGTCGCCTTCGAATGAATGTGTAATGTACCTGTGTGTGTGTGTGCGTGTGCGTGTGTGTATCTCCTTTAATACTGGGGTGATGATCTCAAACACAAATCTCCTTGATTGGGATTACAGCTCAGGCATGCGGCCTGCAGGGGACCTGCTTCCTGTCAGTTTGGCTGCGTGTCTTATTTCACTCCCACACAGCAGCTCCATGGCATTTAAGCTCCCAAATAACAGTTCTTTGTCCAGCGACTGTTCTCTCATCTGAATGTCACTTTATTTTATTGCTTTTTTAGGTCAGTGTTTCTTTAATTTTGTACATATGAAATAGTCTGGATTCTCAAGCCACATTTAAATCTAAAATAATCTAAATCTATTTTTATTTTACCTCCTTATTTACTTTACTTTTATTTAAATTAAATTAATCAAAGTACCCAAGCTGGTGAACATTTTTGGGTTTGCACTTTGAAATTCCAAACAAGTAATAACATTATAGTGTGTATATATTCAATAGTTTTATAGATTCTTAATAATTATTAAAAGAGTTACAGTCATATAATATACTTATCTGTTATTATTTTTCTTCACTAATGTAAGAGGAATTTTGTTAAGGTTCTTCATTTTTACTTTTTCCTATACATATCAGGAAAAAAAACTAATAACATTATATTTTTTTATTTTATTACACCAATTGCTGGAGCTGTTTGAGTCACCAAAACATACATCATAATCCTTTCATTTCCTTTGAGACACATAAGCAAAGAGTCAATCTTGACTGCTGAAAGTTTGACCTGGCTCGGGATCAGGATACTGAAAACAGGGATGAAAAGGCAAATGAATGAATAAATATTCAACTGGCATTTACCACTGTAAGGCTAAATCTACATTTCTAAAAGGGTTACTCTAATGCAATCCTCAGAATCTCATGTCCATGAAAAATGTTACCGTGGCAGCAACTCAATATCCAGAAGAAAGGATGTCCTCAGAGCAGAACAGAATATGTGTGTAAAACTAACCTTGTCTGCTTTGCTGCTCTTCCTGCTGTTAGACACTGAGAGAACCTGCCAGGGCAAAAGCTGGGAAACCATGTACGGGGCAGGATCCTGTTGGCGGCCGAACTGCATCCCTATCTGAACGAGAAAAGATTAAGGATTAAAGGTTAAGGATGCTAACAAGAGGCTCAAGGGTGACACAGAAGTTAATTCAAAGCCATCATATTTAAATATCTCTGACTTCTATGTGGTTTATATGCGTAACAAACATTTTCATACAGGTTGGTCAAAGATTTCGGATCGAACTCTGCTAAATATGCAATGCTTAAACTGTCTATTGGGGATCTGGTAGAAGAAAAAAATTTGATTCTATATATGGCATAATTACTCAATGAGAAAGATTCTGCATATTGACGCTTTGATTAATCTTCATAATAACTATATTCAGATATGCTCACTATCTGACGCTGACCTTCTGATTTATCAATACGTTTTTCACATTTTCATGTTGTTTACTGTAAATAAACCCGACTTATACTGAACACAACCTAATGGGTGAGAAAACTACAATATTATGGTTTCAGCAAAAAACAAAAATAATGCGAATCATCAGGGTCTATATTCAAAATGTAAATGTTTGCAAACATCAAACATACCACAGGCATGATGGAAATCAATAAAAGATACGAGCCTAACACAAGTGGTACATTTAAAAATTTAATAACCAGAAATAATCACCTTCTATTCTACTCTTTTTTTTTCCCATACATGCTTCTAATCATCTTACCGACTCTACAACTCTGACCATGACATACATGGCCGTTAGCATGGAGACCAACATCTTAACCGTAACTTAATTTCACTAGTGTCTCTGTTGAGCCTCAGTGTGTTCTTCGGTTTCCAATGACTATCCTCGACAGCGTGGCAGGAAAGATAAGTCCATGCAAGAACAGGTCAGAGCAATCAGGAAAAGCAATGAAGAGCTGCAGCAGAATGGCACTTGAACGATGTTGAATATGTCCAGTCACACAAGTTTCTCTGCCACGCACTTATCAGACATGCAAGCAGACTCTCCATTCTCACAGTCTCTGACACACGAGGGTAAGACTGTTAAACAGCTTTGCAGGACAGAAATAGAGAAGCCGTAATCCTTTTCCCCTGCATAACACTTATCCTCCAAGCTTGCCTCCGCCTCTTCAGGATTGAGACAAATCAGGTTGTGTTCAAACATTTGGGATTAAAAAGTGACATCATTCACAAAGTTATTATGAGTTTTACAAATAAAAGGAAGCTTACTGGGAAGCAGGCACCAACCGCAGGAAACCCAGGAGCTTACAGACAGCTGTACGGCAAGATTTAACTACCAACTCCAATTACCATTTATTCAACCACCATCCATTTGAAATGGTCCGTCTAAAGTTTAGCCATTTCTTTTTTTTTTTTTAGTCTCTGTTAATATCTATCTTATGAAGCTACAATTAAAAGTAAAAAGCTGCATCTGGTCACAGAAGTTTTAGCCAATCACGCCACATGCTGTATATCTAACTGTCCCTTTGTCTCTTCCATGGCTGATAATTCTTCCCTCCTGCTTGAACAAGCAGTTTCTCATCAGTTCATCATCATTATGAGACTTCATGCAGTTAGTTTGAGAAGGAGAGCGGCCGCACCGTTAAAGATAAGTGCAATCCAATTGGCCCTAGGCAGAGCGGCCCTATCCTCGACCGTCTGGTAATAACGTTTTCACATGATATCAGACATTCAAAAAACTGAACTTGTCCACTGTATAATAGCAATTTAATGTATTCTATTTTTTATGGAAATAATAATGGACATTTGTAGATATTTGGCTTTTCATTGTGTGTGCAAATGTGTTTCTTTGTTTGTGTGTGTGTGTGCATGTTTGTTTCTTTGTTTTACATGCATATGTGTAAAAATAATTATTTTGTCCTTTTTAATTTAACATAATACATTTGTATTACATTACATACATACATAATCACAAATGAAATATTTTGCATGCCAAATATATTCCATACATAAACTATATATTCTATTTAATAATGCATGAAAAAATATAACTTGTTCATTAAATTTGATTTTAAAGACATTTATTAATAATTACTAAATAAATACAAGGACCAGACATCAACAATGATTTTTCGTATGACAACAGTCAAAGTTTAGAGAAACAAGGAAGCTGCTGAGTGATTAAATATATTTGTACTCATTCTTCTGAATATATATTATTGCAATACATGTAAAATGTAATACATGTAATGTGCATTTGTGAAGTTGATTGTTAGCTTTGGAAAATTCAAACAAAAAAGTCATGCAAAATATGATTTTATGTGAGCTCGTGGTTTAATCTTATATTCATAGACATTGCATTATTTATGTATTTTAGATAATATACAGCAGATAAATAACTGGACAGAGAACAAGAGAGGCAGGAAAAATCTGAAAAAGTATTCCAGACCATATATGAATTAATATTACTTTTTACCTAATTATTATTAGTTCAAGTTCAAGTTGAGTTTATTTGTCACATTCATATGCAGGTGGAATGCTTTCAAGGTTGTGTAGCACCCATAATAATAATAATAATAAGCCTGCACAGCACGACTGTGCTGCGCTGCCCTTTGTCTGCAAGTGGCATTTACAGGTTCCCAGCCAGCGACCAGAGGAGGGAAAACTATTCAAATGAATAAGAGAGACACTCCACCTGATTTAGAATGTCTGTCAAGCTTTCTTAGAGGCTGAGCAGCAAAAAGACGAGTGTGTCTGTAAATTTAATTCTGCTTTTCCACATTCCTGAATATCCTATGTTGATAATTAAACCATTAATGACCAAATACTGACCATTAAATTAAATTAAACAGAAATATGTATATGAATTATTGTCAAAACCATGCTTTTCCTTGACTGTGGATCTATTTTATTTTGTTTTATATTTTTTAATCTGGATATAAATTCTTGTCCTTCACAGATGAAATCCGTTTGAATGACTCAGCTACATTCTAGTGGGAGTGCGATGTCTCCACCCCTCTCTGAATACTGCAAATATATTGCACACTACAGATTCATATTCCAATCTTCCTCATCCACATAACCAACACTGCAAGCATTTTCTTTTTAATTGTCATGAAATCCCTCTTTTGTGTAGTTTTGTTCAGAGATAAACAAACAGATGTGCTGGCAGAGCTGATAAAAACCTGCCAGCCAAGAGGGATGTGCTTGGATAAGAACATGGACCTTGCTTTACCCATTATCAATAATTGGGTCTTTAAATGTAAATGGGGATGTTAATGGCATTATTACATGTCTGATTAAAGAGGAAGCGACTATTTCGTTGAGGGATTTTAGTCTGAGGAACTAAAAACATGCAATGCTGATTCTGGTGCAAATTTGACATCACCACCAGTTTGATGTTCACCGAGCAAAGAGTACCCTTGACAGTGGGGGGGGGCTCCCAGATGACAAAGACATAGTGTTTCTTGTAAAAAACAACAACTTTGGCCTCCCTTTAATCTAAACAATAGCTCATTTGTCTTTTGGATAGAGAGCTGAAACCCCAGTGAGGTCTCTTCTTTCTTTTCTGGCATGCAGCAGATGGCAGTAGACGCATCTGCAGAGGATACATCTACCGGTACTATCTATACTAGGGCAGCCGATAAAACAGCCCACGGCAATATCAAATTAATTGCATGATGTATTGGCTCTCCAAATAAAACAGACTCTGCATTTTTAATATTTTCTCATCTTCATCCCTACACATATTTTGACAAGAAAATGGTTGAGTTACTCCATGACATACGTCATCGCTAAGTACAAGGCTCAATACAAGTTAAACCATTGTTCACCTGAACGATTTAATAATAAGTGAAAACTGGAGTATGTATCATAGTGAGGAGTCATTTTCAGCAGATTTGTGACATTTTAAGTCCATCAGAAGGGCTTTGGCACTGTTAGAGGGAGATTTCATGAGAACCTCTGAATAGCAGCCTGATGGTTGAAAGAGGCTTTTAGGAATTTCTGCAGCTTCTGCTCAAACAAATGGTAACAGGACAACTCTTTATACTGTCAGAGAGCGAGAGAGAGACAGGGAGAGAGAGAGATGAGGAGAGGAGAGATGAGGAGAGGAGAGGAGTTGTATTACACTAATTACAGTATTCACTCCAGCATCACTACGAGACACCACTGAGAAATAATTGGTTGCAATAATAGCTCACCAAAATGAGTGTTGAACTCAAGGTCCAGATATGAACAGCGCCAACTTTTAGGGCTGTGACCATTTACCTTACATTACCTTACATTTAATTATTCCATACATATGGTGATTTCACGCGTCCAGATTGTAGCAGTAAGACTGGACTGAAGGTTGTTATGTTCCGAGGAATGAGGTCCTGGAACTCTCTGCCTATAAACAATTCAAAAATTATTACAAGCATGATTGTTTTTAAAAAGACTCTCTGGACATATTGCAACAGAATAAAATGGATGTTGTATTTTGCCTTTTTATGTTTTGCAATCATGTTTTGATTCTTGCTGTCCAGATAATGGTAGCAAATGCTCCTCTTACCATTATCGGCTGTTACATGCCTCCTTCAGCCACAACTGAATCCATCACTAGCCTGTCTGATTTATTGTCTAATTAAAGAACTTGTGAATTGATCTTAATTGGTGACTTAAACTTGGATTGGCTGAATGACAAATCTGAATCATTTAAGAAGGTTTGTGACGCTATGAACCTTTCCCAGCTTATCGACAGCGCTAGCAGAATAAACTCTGCTAAAGCTGGCAATGATACTCTAATTGACATCATCTTAACTAATGCTGCACATAAATATGTGCCAATTGGTATGACATTCATGACCATTGCACCATTGCATGCATTAGGAGCACCAAGCTGCCCAAATCCAAGGGTTTGTTTGTAGTTGGGCGCTGTTTTAAACACTTTTCTGAGCAGGCCTTCCTCCATGATTTAGCTGGAGTACAATGGCAGCAAATTACTTTGATTCCCTGTGTTGATGATGCTGTTGCCTTTTTTCAACATCATTTCCTTCTTGCTGTGAACAAGCATTCTGGTAGCTCTTATAACATCACCATAGCAACACAACAGCAACGCAACTGCAACAAAAATGTATTAAATAATTCATTACAAATAAGAAATGCAAATTCCAACCTGTGGAATAATTTTGTATTATTTGTAACAATGATATGAATACTATGTGCATAAATGTTCATTTGACAGAAAACAATCTCAGTTTGATATTTAATGTTCATCAAACCTGCGGTACGTTAATCGTGTATAAGCAAAGTCTTCAAAAAAACATTTCATGGTGGTTGGAAGGCTGGCACGTTTTTTTCTTTACCAATCAAACAAGCAAAAGTCCCGTCTCAAAAAATGTATTTTTATTGGCAAGCATTTAAAATTTACACTAAAGACTGATTTCTTTAAGATTGTAATCAGATTCAAACAACACAGTCCAAATACACATCAGATCAAACCATGATTGCATGAAAAAATATTCAAACCGGAGGAACTTGCTTTATTACCATTTCAGTTTACGAGCTAGCAGGTACCTACATTTTCCAACGTTAATATAATCGGGTTTCTTATATGTTGTTGTTTTTCAGATTTCTTGTTGTGTTTTGATATTTACTGAGTTGTCAAAGTAATTCCCTCTACACTGCTGTGCATTTTAATTTGTTGTTGTGTTCTCCTTTTTGTGATTTCTATTTCAGGCTGCAGAAAGCAGCTCCCTGCTGTGATTGAAAACTCGTTTTTAGACCACAACATGGGTCGCCACAATTTGATTTATTGCACACAGGGAGTGTTGCAATTTTTCACCAGGGATGTGTTTGCCTTGTGTAAAAAGAAAAGCATATTAACTCAGTACAAATTCATAGATTGTGATCATAATTCACTGCAGGTTCATTGCTACGGGTGATGCCTTTCACAACATCCCAATGTTGTGACATCGGTGCATTGTTAACCTAAAAACATTCATTAAAATTGCTTAATTAAAGATCTGACGATTTCCCCCAATGTGCATCTGAATGACTTCGGAAAAGATGTATGGTCGCTGCAGCGCTGGCTGTTCTGACAAATATTTGGCTTCACAGCTTAAAAATTGCAGCTGCACTTAGACATGCAAAGAAATTTGACTAAAAGTCACGTAGTCACACACCCACTTTCACACATTCTCAAACCTACTGGGGGAAAAAAAATACAATCATCTAATTTTACTGACAGCTGTGGAAAACAGATAAATATATGTACAGCAGTCTGAGATCTTACTCATCAGTAGACGGAAAAAAGAATCATAATTAATATAATATCAGCGGATGGACTTTGATCGTAGCTGCTGCTGCCACTGTGTCACCAGGGCTTCTTTGAGAGGGTGCTACATTACAGGAGGCAAAGGAAGGATAATTTACATTAAAAAGCGCTGCCTGCTGTGAATACATGTCACCATTTGTGCAAACATGTGCTTTTAAGTGTGCTGTGTAGATTGTGTGGTAAATCAAAGCGTTCAGGATAAGTAGATGCATTTATGTTCTACTTAACTTGTCTGCGGTGTGTCTGCAACTCAGTAATTAGTTTGTTGATGCAGCTACAATATTTTTGTTCGTGCATTTGCATGATCCTCCTCAACCCGGAGCCAAAATGGCAAAAAAAAATGATTTGCTAATTTGTGGGAGAGTCTGCAAGCAAACAAGCAAGGCTTCCATGCAAATAGAACACGCTGTGTCTCCGCAGTGCTGCTCCAGGGGTCTTCGCTGTGTGTGTAGGTGTGTGTGTGTCTGTGTGTGTGTGAAATAGGTGGGAGGCAGTCTTATTTTCAAGGATTTGAGGGAGAGAGGTTGAGTTTGAATTCCTTTTTTTCTCCCTCCCCCCCATTGTCACTCTCACTCGGCGCTGAGTGAAGCACCATCATCTCTCTGCCTGACTCATTGCTGTGGTCGTGAATATAAGGTGAAGTGAAGCATTCAAAGTAGAGATTTAAGATCCACAGCTGGAAGGAAAGCGAGTTGAGGGAAAATGCAACAATGAAAGAAGAATAAAAGAAACTGATTTGCTGAGACCAAGACGGAACAAGCAGGGATACCCTCTGTGTCTCCAGTTTTAAGCATCCGTCAGGTAAGAGACTGGCTAATTCACTGCATGCATTTACATTCACACTTCACACACATTTACATTTTATATCGCGGTTTTTCCTCTTTACATTTGGTTTCATGCTTATAATTGGCCATTTGTAATTTAATATATAATATAAATTACAAATTGCCTGTTGTATTTGTGATCATTTACTATTCAAAGTTACCGATTGGCAAATATTACTTTGTACAAATGACATCTTCTAATCAGCATAATGGGGGATTGAAATAAATGTAGCGTCTGACAAAAAATGAAATTAATGTCGGCACCAATGCATCACAGTAAAAAAAAAAAAGCAGAAGATAGCCGAAGTAGTATAAATGCCAAATAGCTGCGTATATCTTGAAAAATCACAGTTCTCAAAGGAGCATCAGCTCAGCAGTGCTGCAGAGAGGCGAAGACGCAGCAGGTGCCTGCTATTATATGAAAACAAAGAATCAGCTTTTATCAATTTTAAACCCTAATGTTTGTTATTCTGTCTGTGAATGTTTCATATTAACTGTTTGCTGGAAAATCTTGAAATGACAAACTGCGATTATTGAATTATTTGAAATGCGCATAAACATAATCAGAGCAGCTTCTCCGACATATTGCGGGTACTTATATGTGCTATCCCACATTTAAACCTATTTTCCAAATGGGAAACAGGTGGGTGGGACAAGTAGCAGAATAGGAAACAGACGTGCTCCTTTTTATTATTTTTATGGTTGTCTTCAAATATTCTTCTTCTTCTTAACAAAGCACAAATCATTTAAACAGCTTTTAGGAAATGTCCTGCAAACAACACACAAAGGCATCAAAAACACAGACATGCTCCATATATGTGCAACTAAATACAGAAACATTCCGAAACAGCGAACATGGTCAAACACACTTGTGGCTCTGATTTTAGAAACATATGGATTTCTATTCATGCACAGAGCATAGCAACAGACAGTCTGCTATGTAAACATAAAGACAAACGGTGATGATGATGATGATGATGATGATTAATATATTTATTAGATGCAAAGACTAGGTGTGTGATAATTGTCTGCAGCACAGTTCTGTTGGAATCACTTCCACATCCTCTCTGTCTGTTTTTGTTGTGCTGCTGTGTCTTGATTTACAATGGGTTCCTCTATCTGGTGTCTCCAGGCTATGCATTTGTGGAGGGTATCCAAAATAATGTCTGTCATTATACACAGCTTATTTCTTCTAGCTTTCAAACTAATACAATGAAACAGCCCAAAACCCTTTGCCCGAATTTTTTCCTCAGTGCACTTTATTTTCACGTCCAAATTTGTGATTGTTCCTTGGCAGAAATTGTGGGTGTTACTTCAACCAGCCAATCCTGTTAGACTGGCTTTGACTTTTGGAGAAAGGGTCAGCATCAAATAATAGCATTCAGCCAGGCGCAGATTATCAGCCCTGAAGTTTAACAAAAAACACCAACATTTCAGACACTCACATTAAAACCAGGACCAGCCTGGACTTTTCAATTCTTTCAAAACGACCAATGCACCTCAATATGCCCCCCCCCCCCCCAAAAAGGCAACATGGGGTTTTGCTGAGTGAGCATCTACTGTATAGCCAAATGAGTCACAAATCAGTTCACACGTGGATGATTCCCTCTCCACAAGCATGTGCCTTGTGCCATTCAGAATCACTGCCCCAAATTGGTTCCGTCTCTTGGCTGCTTCAGCAGTCCGGGCCTTTAAAGTACACGCACCTTTCATCTTAGACAATTTTATGCATGTTACCGTTTCCCCTGCCAGCAAATATGCAACTGCCAGCAAGGTAGAAGTTGTTTTTAACCTCGCAATATTTTAAGTGACATTGTGTAACAGATGCATTGAGCTGCGTTTGTGTACTTTGAGCCTGAAACCACCTAAAGACAGCTGGATTTAAGTCAAGCCCAACCATAAGCAAGTCTAACAGGTGCTTAGGGGTCCCACGCCGACCAAGGGGTCCTGGGGTTGACTATGCAATTAGTGGAAAGTGAAATATTGAGGTAAGAGAGACAAAGAGGTACATATGTAGTCAAAATGATTTATGGCTTTGACCTTTGTTTGACCGTTTGTTGAACTTGAATAGAAGTAAATTCATGATTTCATGTGAGGATTAGAATGTAGGTTGGTAAATAGGGAGCTTTCCCTTCCACCTCTGCTCCTTCTTCTTGAATCTCCTCCTTGCTTTAGTATCTCTCTCTGCTGACATGTCTGGGAAAGTGACGGGTTGTGGATGTGCTTGAGTGAGTCACTGTCTAAGGGGGTCTAAGTTGTTTCAGGGAGCTGGCACCATTCAGAGAAATCAAAGAGATTTCTTTGAATTCTCTGAATGGCGCTTTCGGCTTTTTTACATTACCTACCAGTCTGTTTGTATTTGAATTATATTTTGAATTAAACATCTAATGGCATCTAAAATCCTCTGTTACCTTGGGATGTCTTGTGTATTTATTTGTAGCAGGGTTGCTAATATAATATTTTTAACCTCAGACTTTTGCTTTTTGCTACAGTATAACAAAAATCTACAAAGGTTTCAGAAAAACACGTTTACAGATACAAATCCTGCACGAGCGTTATCATCCACTGTCTGAGCAGCTTTGCTTGCTCTCCTCACTATAGAAGAAATGCCCATTCTTTTTATGAAACTCAGCTTTTCTTTTTTGCAAGTGGTGGATGAAACACCAGTATCAATATTTATGTCACAGACTTGCAACCAAGGTCAAATTCTAGCTGAAACTGTGCCAATTCAGTGAGGCATCAAATGAGAAATGTCACAAAGTTACTGAGTTAGACCAAAAATGATGCATTCTAGGGGGGTGTTTTCATGGTAAACTTGTGTTCTCATCAGGTCTTCTTTTAGGTCTAATGATACATATAGATTAACACATTTTAAATTATCACTCACTGAAATTTAAACTGCTGTTACAGCGTTCTGATGCCAACCACCTTAAAAAACCTGCATTTGAAAACATTCACCTTTGACACCAGTTTCTCTGTTAAACAGTTAATTAATCTGTGGTGTATCTGCCTAATTCTCAAGGTGAACAACAATAAGACCTTTTTTTTACTGTTCCTGAACAAGAAAAGAAAAGATGGAGTGAAACTGTGAACAGCGATGAATAAAAATGTTCACTGACACAACTTACATCTCAGGAAATGTAAGTGGCATGTAGATCAGTGAATTCCCAATGGAACAGGAAATGCTTTTTTTTAATCCATGTGCTCACAAAGGAATTTCAAATACTAGCTGATTTTATTTGTATTCCTGCAGTGTGTTGACTAATTGGTGATCATGCTTTCATCTAGGTTGGCCTCTAGAGACATGGATGTCACCATGGATGTGACCAATAACACCAGTCGGGAAACTGGACTAGACAGACTTGATGGTCGTCAAAGCCAAGGACTAAATTACAGCGACCCCCTGGATATGTTTGTCGGACTGGAGCTTCTTCTGCGTTTCAAGTGCCTCTTTGTGCCGCTCTACTCCCTCATAGTGGTTGTGGCAGGGGTTGGGAACTCCTTCCTGCTGGCTTGTATCATGGCAGACAAGAAGCTCCACAACGCCACCAACTTCTTCATTGGTAACCTAGCAGCTGGGGACCTGCTGATGTGTTTGAGTTGTGTTCCGCTGACAGTGTCCTATGCCTTCGACAGCCATGGCTGGGCTTTTGGGCGACCCCTCTGTCACCTAGTCCCCTTGGTACAATGTGCCACCGTGTTTGCATCGGTGCTTTCTCTCACTGCCATCGCCGTGGATCGCTACATTGTTGTAGGTAAGATTTTTTATTTTTTTCCTGATGGCACGTCTCTCTTAAACCCACTATTTTAATGAACAGAATTTTAAAATGATCACAATATGGTGCCATTATTTTCCCTTGTCTCAGCCCACCCAATACGGAGGAGGATCTCTGTGTGGGGTTGTGGTATGGTGGCACTGGGCATCTGGCTTTTATCTCTGGCCTTGGCTGCACCGCCATCTCTCTACACACGCTTCGTCGACCTGCGACCCAGTGGCATTGACCTGGTTGTGTGTGAGGAATTCTGGCCCAGCAGTGGCAGTCTAAGGCTGCTCTATTCCTGCTTCATTCTCATAGCCTCCTATATGATGCCGCTGCTGTCTGTCAGCATATCCTACTGCGCCATCTCAATCAGTCTGAAACGGTATTCGATACCGGGGGAGCCATCCAACGGCCAGCAGCTCTGGAGCCAAAAGAGGAAAAGGACCTTCTCCCTCCTGGTGGCCTCAGTGCTGGCCTTTGCGCTGTGTTGGCTACCCCTGCAGGCGAGTTTACCATCGATCCACATTGGTGCATACAAACCAGAAGCCTCAGAATGAACCACAGGGTTTGTTCCGTGAACCGGGACTGGGGAGCTGCCCTTGGGAGGGAGATCTCAATCTGTGTATCTGATAATTACAAAACTGATTGAGTAGTGACCTCATAAGAAAAGGTGGAGCTTTAATCATACATGACAGGATTTAGCTTCATGCATTATTAACAGCAGGTCATCATCATGTGCCAAAAAAACTTCATTACCACCACAATGAGCCATGTAAAATCATGGCAGGTTAGAATTTCATCATCGTATTAATGGGAGAAGACAACAGAACACTTTTGTTGTACCACTAATCGACTACATAGAAGGGGATTGCCTGATGTGTTTAAGGGGTGCTTTACTGGGGAAATGAGCCTCGCCCATAGCAAGCTGGGCGAGGCTCCAGCAACTGCCGTGACCCGCAAAGTGGAAAAAGCGGAAGAAAATGAATGAATGAACACGTTTCCTGATTGTTTCATGCAAAGTGCATACAGGTTCAAGAGTTCCAAATAGTATTCTATTTGTACTTTACAGATTTATTGTAATTAAATTTACCCAGGAAACCCTAACTACTATACATTTTATATGTGCACTATAAAATAAGGCCGGGGGCAGAAGTGCATTAGAACTGCATCGTTAAAAAAAACAGCTTTGGAGAAAACGGTCTTTCTTCTCACTTAATTTATTATTTCACTTAACATATTCTAATTATGTTACATTTTCAGTTCTGTGTTCAATGATTAAAAGATGATGGTTGTTCTTCAATTATCATTAGTAAAATATGCAGTAAAGCATATTGGAGAGCATCACTGCCTTGGAAATAATGAACTGGTATCCTTCAGGTCTGAGTCAGAGGCACTCAGGACAGGAATAGCAAATCATATCATCCATAGCTCCACCTTCTCCACCAAATATGGCCATTAATGGCTTGGAACTCCAGAAACATATACCCCAAACCATGGTGTTTGGCATCGTGGTGTGTTTGCAATAAGATGTAAAATAAGTATTTCCATCTCGCTGTGCAGGTGCTGAATCTGTTGCTGGACCTGGACCCGGACTTCCTCATCATAGACAAGCGCTATGTCAACATCTTACAAATCTGCTGCCATTTAGTGGCTATGAGCTCTGCGTGTTGCAACCCCTTCATCTACGCTTCACTGCACAGCAAGGTGCGCATGCACCTGAGAGGCTACCTCTGTCCTTGTCAGCCCAGCCAGAGGGACGTGATGGAGAGAGCGACGTCCAGGATTTAATGTCTGATCACACCTCACCTGCCCCCCCAGGCACCATGGTTAATATCTAAGAGTCCCAAGAGAAAACAAGTCAACTACTCAACATTCATTTCTCAGAGTATTTCATGCATTTTGCATCATTTTGCACTCGTCCAATTCGTTTTTGTTACCAGAGACAGATCAGGCTTCAGTTTTAGCTAAATGATGAAACAGACTAAGCCATCCATCGGGATCTCAATTGATTTTATTTTATTTTTTTGACTTTTTTATTTTACTGATGTGGGCAGCTTTGGCATAAACAGACCCTCAGGCTGAAGGGTTCTGTCGTGAACGTATGCCGGAGGCTGTTGCCAGGAATGACTACAATGGTTGCAGGACATTAACGAGTAAATGGTCAACTAATGAACAAGTTCCCCCGAGGATGATTTTAGTTTACTTTATTTTTCCCTGCTTCTAGATGTCTGCTCAAAACTCTTACTGTTAATATATAGCATGCTTCTTATATTACACAAAACTTCTATTATATTAGATCATTTAAGGTGATATTTACATTTCCCACTATTTTGATGGTTTAGTTTTCATCATTTGACTCACACATTTATGTAACATCTGTGCATGTAATACATGTTTGTGCACACATGCTGTACGTATGTTAATATAATCAAATGATAATATAAAAAAGGCTAAGAATTTTAGAGATCACAAAAGTAATGGGGAGAAAAGCAAAACGTCAGTCCGGCGTCCTACATTGCATTCACAAACCTCAGAGGGTTAAGCACTGAAGTCTAGAGTTTCTCAGATTTAAAAACATGTACTGGAGATCATAAAAAAAAATATGCTTTCTACTATTTAATGAAAGACATTGTGACAATGCATTAGACGCAGTCAAGTATGTGTGAAGAGCAGACAGCAAACTCACTTAGTACAAAAGAAACAAAACACTATTTCTGAAGTCAGCCAAAGTGACAGAGACAAAAAGAAAAAAAACTAAGTGTAGCTATAATGAAAGCTGATGAGCTGAAGCACCCCTCTATCCTAACAATCAGATGTGCTGTCTGCTCAGCACATTGCCCTGATTCTTCTCTTTCAGGGAGCCTTGAGTCCACAGTTAAAGCTCAAGTAATCTGATTTGAAGGAAAGTACTGTATATGTCATATATTACAGTGAATGGTTGGTCACTGTAATAAAAAGGCTTTTCGGAATCCAGAAAGGACAGCAGGAGAAGGTTATGTGGTATGTAAAATAAAAACTGATACATGAGATTACTGTCATGAGTATGTTACTAAAGTATCAGAGTAAAAAAAAAAATACTGTAAATATGAAGAAGGCCAGCTCATTCTATCTAAAACTGAACTACAAATATGATATCTACATATTCAGAAAAACAAAAATCCATGTAGTTTTTGTCACTATAAATGGATGAGGGTGACCGGTCAAATACCTGGCACTGATAATCTGCATAATCTTGTACTTAATGTTAAATGTGATGCACAGCAGAATCAAATGAACACTGCATGTATTTCAATTGGATAAGTGTAACAAAAAAAAAACCTGTTGATTTCTTGTTAGTTTCTGTCAGTCAAATAAAGTGTTGGATTTTTTTTTATTGTCTTTATGCTTTTATTCCTTCATTCATTTTCCTGACCGCATTATCTGAAATCCGGGTCACTGGATTTCTGGAGCCTCTCCCAGCAGTCTACAGGGCGAGAGGCGGGGTACACCCTGGACAAGCCGCCAGTTCATCGCAGGGCAACACAGAGACAGACAATCATTCACACACACACTCACTCACACCTCGAACAATTTAGGGTCACCAGTTCACCTAAGCTGCATATTTCTGGTGGTGGGAAGAAGCCGGGGAAACTCACAACATATGCAAATATAATAAATAAGTGAAAACGGATTAAGATCTTTGAAAACAAAACATTTATGGCCTGTTGAGATAAAGCAATTGAATTTAACTCGGGCATCATTCATGCTGCAGTTCCAGTGTTTTACATACAAATTGAATAAAGTACTGTGAATTATGATAATTGAATATACTCCCTATCGCTTAGCTAATGAAATATTAAATCTAATGAAAACCTAATCGCGGTTCGTGGTCAGGGCATGCATTTGGTTTTATTTTTGATTATTAAGATTTGCTCATTAGAGACTTACAGTAAACAAAGGCAGAGCAGCGGTTTCATTAATATTTATTTCGATAGGTAAGGTGGTCGTCTGCCCGGTGGGGATTTCAGGATACGCCATATGACACCAAACATCTTAGGAAATCTTATAGTGTACAAACCATTAGTCCAGCCTGGCATTATGGGACCAGGAGCAGGAAAAGCAATATCGATTTGTAAGTGAATCTGCTTGCCATCTGCATTAGCTCATTCTGCAGAGAATACGCCTCTAATACCTCGATTCAAATGCCATGCAACAAATCTGGCTTTTTGAAGCGGTACTTCTTCAACCCTGTTGAATTTATAATTAAAAAAATTATTATAATAAATACAGCAAGATTTTGACATCATCTGGAAAGTTGTCTTCATAGAATCTTCATTAATTATATGATATTCATTTAGAATGTTCTCTGTCAACCCTCATCACACCATCACTCCCTACGTTCTCATCTACCCACTTGCTAGATTCATCTATTTTAAAGGTTAAGTAGATTTAGAGATTATAGGATATTGTTTTCCAAACACTAAATCTTCCTTTGTCTCTTTGGGCCGTGTTACTCTGGTGATCAACACTTGTGAAGTTCTGGTGACTTTTTTTACAGATGCAGAATGATTAATGTGACATTTGCTAAACTGAAGTGCGCTTAGTAATCACAACGAAGGAACGTAGCTCCCAGCTATGTGGCTAATTCATTATCCTTTTCAGCCTTTGGACCAGAATAGACATCTATGGCACAACGCAGTCAGATATATCAGGCTTGGTTTACACAGACAACAGTTGGTCTTTGACAACATTGGAATGGAAGCATGGCTCTCACAGTATAGACTCATCATGGGCTGGATTAACATGTCACAAAAGAAAATAATCCATGCATTAATTTTATAATTGCCAGTCAGATTGACTGCTCATCATCTATAGAGTACAGAGCTGGTTGAATAAACGGCGCTCACCTCAGGGTTCATGCTGGTAAATGCAAAGAGCTCAGCTGGCAAAGCATTGACGCTCCCTCAGAAAATATCAATCGATGCGATGCATGACAAAACCATTTTATGAGCAATCCAATACAAAACAGAGCAATAACAACCTAAATGCCGTTGAATCACAGTCCCCCTCTGACTTTATTCCTTCCTGTTGCTCTGTCTGCTGTTTCATATCTTTCTTAGATTCTTCATCCTTCTCCCCCGCTCAAGCCTGTCAACTGTAGATTTCATTTCGTGCAAGTTTATATACACTGTGTGTGTATACACATATATATTAACAACAAATACAACTGTGGGAATAAAAATCCAGTGTGTGTGTGTGTGTGTGTAGAGGGCTCTTGATACACAGCATAAATCTTAGCTGAGTCTATGATCGCCTTTATGTGCTTCCATCTGCAAACATTTCTCCACCAAACAAAACCCGAGCGATTGTTCAAACCACTGGTTTATTTGAATTTACACCAAGTCATATTATTATTATCCGCTTTAGATTTAATGCATCATTTCCTGCACCGGGGTCACAATATCACATTCACAATAACCTTAGATAAATTAGATGTAGAAAAATAAAGCTCTCTTCAACCCCGGCAGAATCCAGCAATGAGCCCAGGATTGTTGCCGTTGAAGAATCAGAACCAGCTCCAGAGTTCTGACATGCATGTCATGCACCAACCTCCCCCCGCAGTGTGCAGGCTGTGATGAGAAGGGGCACTCAAGGGGTTTATCACGGAATGCAAGTAATCTTCCTACTCATTAAATCTGGAAATAAAAGCGTGTTTATGCATTTTTATGCATAATAATATACAATATATTGACGCTTACATGAAAATAGACACAAGCGTTTCACATTAAATCAAATTTCTGATTCCCCCTGTTGAATTTATTCGGAGCACAGTCTGTCTCCGTCTGTGTCCTTCTGTGCCTCCTCCAACACAATCTCGCCTCCTCCTGGACTCCATTACTGACCAGCACATACAGCACAGGGTCGACCACGCAGTTCAGACTGGACAGAGCCAGCGCGCACGAGAAATAAAAGTGCGTCTTCTGTTCAAACTGGCAGTAACTTTTGGTCTCGCTGAGGTAGAAGACCAAGGAGCGAGCGAGGAGAAGGACGTGGTAGGGAGCGAAGCACACAGAGAAAATCCCAATCACGCCATAGGACAGCAGGCGGACCTTCCTCTTGGCCTGAGGACTCAAGCCGGGACTCTGGCCCACTGTGGCCAGCACCCTCCAGTAGCTGAAAGCCAACACCAGCAGGGGCAGCAGGAAGCCGAAGCCCACCCTCAGCATGTTGAACAAGGCGATGGGCGTCTCCATGGGATACGTTTCATAGCAGCGGTCGTTGTTGTGCATGTCATCGTGTGCATCTTTGAGGTTGTCATTGACCAGCACCATGACGTGGAGCGCAGCCACCACGACGTAAACGGTGGCGCACTGCGTCCAGGCGTAGGGCGACTTGAGGCGGGCCTTGAAGCGGAGCGGGAAGGTGACCACCAGGAAGCGGTCCACGGAGATGCAGCAGAGCAGGTAGATGCTGATGTACATGTTGGAGTAGTACAAGAAGCCGGCTACGCTGCAGGAGATGACTCCGAACTGCCAGTTGTGTTCCTGCCGGTAGTAATTGATCCAAAGGGGCATGGTGAAGAGGAAGAGCATGTCGGAGATGGACAGGTTGAGCAGGAAGATGCCCAGAACATTCTGCCGCCGCATCTGCTGCCAGATGGGGCCCAGAGTCAGCACGTTAAAGATCAAGCCGAAGATGAAAGCCAGGATGTAAACAGACATCAGGAAGTCGCTGATGGCGCTGTCGCCGATTTCAACACACTCTGTGTCATTTGCGGTAGATCGGGAAGGTGTGGTTGTGGCATTCACCATTTTTTAAAACTTTTCTTTTTCACTTTGATGATTAGAAATTCACCTGGAAAAACAAACAAGATCTTGTTCGGGTTATTCCATAAAAGTCAACGTCGCTGTGCATATTTCTGTGTTCTCCATTCTATTTCATAGTTTAGTGAGCTCAGCAGACTTTTGCTAGATGAAGTTTCCCCCTCACTGAAGACGCATCTCGTGTTTCCTGATGATAACACGTCGCACCACAGATGACGAGATTGCAAAACTCACTTCATCGGCGCATCGGTCTGTGTGACAAGAAAATGTCACACAGCAATGGGAACATCCTTCATGGGAACAGATCATTGGTTTTACTGTGGACTGGATGAATCAGATGATTCCTACCTGATCACGATACTTTCAATTGATATAGCTATTCATCGACCTGTCTGGAATTTGTGGCGCTAATTGTCAAGTATCGTTTCGGTCTGAGTGACGGGGAAGGGAAGCACA
Organism: Brachionichthys hirsutus; assembly: GCF_040956055.1. Lineage (NCBI taxonomy): Eukaryota > Metazoa > Chordata > Actinopteri > Lophiiformes > Brachionichthyidae > Brachionichthys > Brachionichthys hirsutus. The sequence continues at coordinate 5,473,052 of NC_090907.1, forward strand.
GACTAAATACGCAGAGTGAGTATTTTATTATACTTGACATCCAGTAACAGTATACATTGTCACTCTAGGAAAACTTTAGGAACAAACCAGCGTGCACACACACACACACACACGCACATGCATAGTAATTGATATAAACAATCACCTCAAAAGCATAAGACATCAACAGCAGAGCCAGCCTGCAGCGTGTCTTCCAGACAAGAGGGATTTAAGTGTTTACTCTGTCTTGAGGGATGAGTAATGTGAGCTCCGTCATGCCCTAAATAAATTAATCAATCAGCGCCCTCCCTGATTTAGGATGTAAATGCACAGTCAGTCCCAGCTCATCTCAGATCGGTTGGGGTAATTCCCACCTGCCAGGCAGACACTTCCTAGATATTAGTCTGTGCTTCTTAAAAAATCAAAATGTTCTAAATCTAAAATATAGATGAGCAAAACAATTGGAACAAACATGGGGGAAAAAATCAAAAAAGACTTCCCACAGAGGTCAATGTCATCAGAAGTTGGTTTAAAGTCTCTTCTCTGTGTGGGTCACTTGAATTCCTTCCTGTAAATTCAAACACGGCTGCTATTTTCACTGTAAGTTCACACGAGCCCTCCATCGCTTGGCTTTTATGTCGATTTGATTCTGCATCGTGAAGCCCAGCTCGTGATCCGTGTCACCACAGTCATTCCTGTCATCAGCAGCCGCTCTCCCCGTGCTGTCTTCTATCGTTTAGGCCTGTTCCTGCTGCGTTTAGGGGTCTCAGCAGGAAGCATCTAATGCCATTAATGCCTGACCAGAGCTCGGCCGTCCCGGCAAACTCAATAATGGAGAAGCCATTTAGAGGCGGGCCGTCTTTGGTGAGTGATAATGTTTTGCCTGCAAGGTCGTGTGTCTTCATTGGGGTGTACGTGCAGACCAGTTTTATGTCATGGGGATTGGAGAGACTCTGCTGGAAATCTCGTAAATAGTAAACCTTTTCTGTGATTGCTCATCAGCTGCTGTTTTGTCATCAGTCTGGCTCTGACGAGTCACAAGTGGGTCTTCCCCTCATAAAAAAAGCCTGGGTGAAAAGTTTGCTTTGCTTTAGAAAGGTCTTGACATTTTCCTATGATCAAGTCAAAGCATCGCTCTTTCATCTGATCTTATAATCCCGACCCACTCCACACAGCTTGTCCACACTTCAGCCTGTCTATTCATGTAGTCAAACCAAACTATGTGTTTGTTAACATTACGTTAACCTGAACGCAGCCTGGCTGTTATTACACAGACTAGCGAGGCTTTATAAGAGCAAAACTGCAGCTGTTTCCCTAAAGAGGTGGAAGGCATGTGTCAAAACTCCTCCTCCAAGCAAACCAGTGAAACTAATTCTATTTTATGTTTCAGAGATTGCCTCCCTAATTCCAAAGCGTTGCATCACTCTCCGTCTCTTCCCAGAACATACCTGGGCATTTCCACTATTTCTCCTTTCACTATTTGAAACAATTTCCTGCTGTATCAGTGGTTCTGTCGTGGACACTGCGCAGAATCATCTTCGGTATAGCTTAATTCTATTCGCGGTACTGGCACACGCTTCCGGGGACGTTGTCTTAGTCTTCTAAACATCTCAACAGGGGACGAAAAGGAAAGCAAAGAGAACAGGAACGGAACTATTACCTTATTACCGTACCCCTATCTGGAAGTTTAATCACTAATGAATGACCTCACCTTTGTTTTTGGACAGGGCTTTTTGTAGAGGGCTTTCCAGGAGATGGAGAGTTTCTGACTCATTCCAGAGCAGGTTCGTCCAAATTCAGTCCAGGAGGGTCAAAGGACGAACTCAGGAGAGAGTCCTCATCATGCAGCCGAGCGGCTGCAGTCCCACTTGATACTCTAAATCACAGCTAAGCACAGCAACAACAGAGTGGAAGGCTCTCTCTCTCTCTCTATCCTACTCTCTCTCTTGAACCACAGCCGAAGTGTCAGCACAGTGTGCGGAGAAGGTTCGAGTGAAGTATAAAAGGGGAAGACACACGTAGGCGGGAGGTTGGGTTTCACACGCACGCATGGAGGAAGTGATCGTCACCGGTGGGGAGATACGCTGGACTGCGGTGGAGCAGATGTTACTGTGAAAATGACTCTTCATCACTGTGTGATGTGAACGAAGCATTTCAGGGAAGATGAAACTCTATGGTCAGACAGCAAGATGACATTTCACCAAATGTTAATTCCCTTATTTCAGTCGCACCTTGAATTGAGACTTTTCACAGTTTGTTGTTTTTAGGTTTCTTTTTAGATGAAAAATGTAAATTAGACTCACACTGGATGTATTTTCACTACATTTTGAACCTCTTTCACTTCTTAAAAGAACACTGAAGTTTTTCAGCATCGCCACTGCAGTTATGAAGTAAACTGATTGATGTATATAGAGTAGGTAGAGGACCAGATGCCGGTTTGAACTGTATTAGCTTATCAGATGCAGTCCTTCACTGATAACACTCCTATCAGTGCAACATCCAACGCCCTTCCAATGTTTAGGAAAGGCATCTGCGCCGAGGTCTGCAGCCTCTCTGTTAATGTGTACAGTAAATATTTATGCTACTGCACTGTGACGTTACCATACCAGTCTGCAATACTTTGTATTATAATATTGTCCAATACGAGCACGAGCTTCTCCTCTTCCTCATGCTCTGAATCTGAGTAGTAGATCGTTGAAGTGCATGTCAAAGACTTTCAGCCAGGTGACTGTCTGTTCTGACCCGAACCCAGGAATGCAACCTAAGACCCGTGGTTGCGTTCTGTCTATGGGTCGAACACTTTGGTCCATATCATTCGCAGAATCGAGAAAATGTGCAGAGGATTCAGAAAGAGGAAGATTGCAATGACGGAAATAGTGGATGTTTTTTTTTTTCCATTGAGTCCTACAGGAAAATATTTTAAAAGAAGCTTCATAGCCTCACACAACCTGTCATCTGTCAGTTTCTTTTTCTTCTTGTTAGGAATCGCGTGCTCCCAAGCGTGAGTCTGAGGGAGTGGATCGTATTTATCATCACTTTGATAGCTTTTGAACGCAGCACCAAAAAGGGCTCACATTATAAATGTGTTTGTACGAGTTCAGTTGGTTTCAGCACTAATCTGAAGCCGAGTATGGATTCAGTCACAGCGCATTTATCATCTTGAAAGCATTTCTTGTTTTCAGCAGCCAGACACATTTGATTATCAAAGAGTGACTGCTACACAAAAAAGAAAAACCTTTGCAGAATTTATGAAACCCACTTGTCTTTTAAAACATTAAATTTTTGCTTTTCACACACAGCTGCAAAATGACTCTGACTCATGTAGAACCTGCCCTTCATTTCAGCCACTGTGATGGGAAATGAGCCTGGATGCATGTTCTGGTTTTACATCTGTCTGAGATGCTCTGTGATTTACTGTCATTTGGAAAAGATTGCTCCACGTTTCTGACTTACTTACTTTGAGAATGCATTTTTCCTGAGTGAAGTAGAAAGATCTGCAGCTGGGACATAATTCAAATTTGCATTAGAGTCAAATTGCAGGTCTTTGGATCTGCAGCCCTAAAGTCAAATGAGGAAACTGTAATCAGGATTTGTGATCAAACAGAATTTCAGGCTGTATATTTCTGGAGCTAATGCAGTTTTTGTTGTGTGTGTGTTTATTCAATGCTGTATTTGATGATTATGTCGTATTGGCAACAAGTAAAAACTAATAAAAAACTTTCCTTAATTACTCAAGTGTAGAAAATATTTTTGTTTTCTAATTATTTGTTTTTAAATTAGAACATGTTTTTTCTCACGAGCTTGAATGAGAAAGCACTTTCTATCTGTTGGTCACGCCATTCCAATAAAACCTCAACTGCAATTCCACTGACTTTATTTCTCACTGTAAACCAACACCAACATTGACCTGCCCGTCGTCTCGGCTACAGCTGTGCCTCCAGTTATTTTTATCAGGACCCAACATCAGATACGGTGTGTGTCCACACATGACATTGAGTTAAAGGTTTATTATTACTCGTCGGGGAAGGTTCAACTAATGACGGCAGGCAGTACGCAGGAAATGTGAGCGGCAGCTGTTGTACCATGATTTGGACAGCTGGCACTGTGATCCAGACACAGGAGAAACGTGATAGAAAAATAACTCTGGTGATATTAAGATCAATAACACCAGTGAGGAGCTGGAGCGATCGGGAGCTGTGGAGGTGAAGTCAAGGTGACATTCTTATATTTGGCCTTTGAAGTAATAGATGGAATGTACTGATGTCCTGCCCCCTCTGGCAGATTACACCAAACATTTGATTTAATGCCCACCTTTCAGTCAAAACCATGACGGGAAAAAAATGTATCCTCTTAATTTAAAATTGGATGGACTCAATAGTTCTTACAAATGACCAAACCCCCAGTGGCTCATAACCTGGATTGTGTGGCCAGGAATCCAGTTTCCGGACATTCACATTTATAGTGCAGCACCTGATTTCTAAGTCAGGAAAACACACAAACATTCGCTCATACTCAATCGATGTCTGCCCAGCCAGGCCATCTCCCTTCTTTCCATCTGCCTCCACTAATCATACAATTTGAGCCGCTATGATCAGCTCCTCCAAAAGCAGGAGAGGGAGTTTATCTGATCACTCATCGCCACATGATATCTCAAAGTGTGACGCTGAGGTTGAACATGGATCACTTTTTAAATTACTATAGCCAAGGACACCCATGAGGTTCAAACACTGCACAACTTTAGGTGTTTGGATGACATATGTTGCATGTTACCCGAACTGTAGGACTTAAAAAGCTGTTAGAAGAAGAAAATATGCTGAATGGGGACACAGAACGAGGTTTGGGTGATCTTCATCATTTAATAGGAGGATGATCAATTGCCATGTGGCCAATTAAACTTCTGAAATCTCTCGTCTTTATTTGCTGCATCATGCAACAGCTTACAAGAAACAGCATACGAGTAATTGTTGTGACAAATCTTGACCTTCTCATCTTACATTTGAAAGGAGAGAGTTAGTGGAGGATGAGGAATGGGCTCTGTCCTTTCCATTCTTCCATCTGTCACATTTGATGCCCAGAGCATCACCGGAAGCATATCAGGCATAACATAATGTTTTTTTATTTGGCCCTTTTATCTGTTTGTCTTATTCCCATGGTTACATTCTGGACTAAGGTTTATTCTGTAAATGGATTTTCTCACAGTTCTTGTGTCTTTCATTCCGCAAAATGAACTTTTTCTCAGATATGCAATTAATGAGGGACAAATGGAGCAAAAAACTGTTCAGATACATGCACACACACACACAAACACTAAACACACACACACACACACACACATAAACATGCAAAACTCAGTATCTGTAGTTTTCATCAGACATGCCGTCCTAATTTGCTGGTCTATTTAAGCTACAACAATTTCCCAGCTCCGTTTGTTCTTATCAGTGCTACGGCTGCTCTGCATTCATATTGCTTTTTGCATTTCCAGCCCCACCATCGCCCCCACCACCACCTCTAGGCTCCAGTTGTGGAGCTTCACGACTATTGCTCGTCCCTCCCCAATGCCTAAATATGAACATATTTAGCAGGGAGCGGTGAGGTCATATCCAGAAGCTTAATTTAATGCATTCTGTTGATCTAACTCAAATTATTTCACAACCATGACCTGAGTGAGTGAACTTAAATAACCTCTTTCTGTCTTTCTTGCTGAAGTGCACTTGTGGCAGTGGATCATGCTTGCTCCTTCATGTCATAGATATACTTCGTTATAAATCATCATGAGCAAAGTATGGCGGGTCAATCCCACATAAACGTTTCTGCTGATAGAAATACCCTCTGAAGGATGAAATATAATCCACTATTGGCAGTAGACCCCAAGCAACCCCATGTTTGCTCCTCTCTGACTACTACCCAGCTGGTATTACTTTACCATGACACACACTTTACTGGGTATTCCAGAACCAGTAGGAGCAGAGCGAGCGGCAGTAATCACTTTCAACTCAGCAAGGACGACTCTTAACTGTTATATATTTCCATCTGAGTGTCATTACAGTAAGTTTAATATATTAATGTAGACAGACATGGATGTGAAATACAAGTTGACTGGTGTTCAGAGGCAATATGGTAATAATAATAATAATAATAATAATAATAATATAGTATTATCATGCACAATTGTCTTTCATGAGGACTGATACCACTTTTATGTTTCAGTTGAGGTTTGGCACAGCTTCATCTGAAGGCTCTAAGGAAGTAACAATACTAGAGTAGATTAGCGGTTTGCACTGAACTGTCTAAACAAATATTAAAGATGTTAATAGCAGACATTGACCTTAAAACCCGTTGCTACTGGATCAGACTGAACACATCATGCCTTTCAGTGGATCATTTCTACAAGGTCTCTCCCTCTCCTGATAGAATTTATCATTGTATTGGTTAAGATGAAGTTTAATAGATTTCATCACTTACATTTTATGTGATGTTTGGCACTTTAGTTCCATCTCAGAGCACCAACAGTGAAGTATTCTTTAGAGAAAAGTAATAAAAGCCTGACTACACATCGAATACCTCGAGAGGAGACCGCGGGGAAGTGCGTCATCTGCCATTGTTTGCTGCCAGTGATGGATGTTTTCTGGTCGGTATGAGAATGCACTTTTTGTCAGAGTCGCAGGCTGAAGAGCGCTCAGGACAGAATGGAAATCAATCCTCTCTCTAACCTCTATAGCCACAGTGTACTCTGGAGTGTCACTTGGTCTGTGGGGAATAATATGAATTTAAAAAAAGCTATTTTTGCGCAGACAGCAGAGTGTTCATATGTGGGCTTGAAAGCATTTACATCATTTAAATCAATGATTAATTATAACAGCGATGGATGTAAATAGGAATTATAGTTGGCATATGTAGGATTTGGGTTTCTTTGGAATGGGATAAAAGAAGTCTGTCAAACTGTGAGTAGAAAAGTAGAGGGCATGTGCTCCGTAGCACTGAACGAGTCATCGATGTATGACTGTTTTCTATGGAGTAATACGTTCCACTGGGGGAAAAAGTGCTATTTTTTCCAAATTCACATGAAAATCATTTTGTTGTTTCAAAATATTCAATCATATTTTTAAAAAATTGGGACATTTTTTATAGAAATCTAAAACAATAATCTAATTTTTCATGAAAGAATTAAGTTCTAAATAAAGAATATCATTCTGGAACTTGATTTTTTCATGAATTATTTTTTTTCTCACATGAATATTCGCATTATGCTTCCAAAATGTCATGTCTATAAAGTCAAAGTTACATTTTCAAGGTGGCAGATATTGGTGGTCAAATAAAATAATAAATAGAACCCCAAAAAATATTGTTAAAGGTTTGTATTGTCGATCTCCAATGCGCCTTCAAACATCTACACATATTTGACATAAACATCAGGTTACACATGTATAATAGAACCATCATAACAAATGTTTAATAATGCATTTCAAAAATTCTACTTCACAGAAACATGCAACATATTGCCATGACATGTAGTCAAACCACTTACACTGTCCAAAATCTAGTCACTTAATTTTCATGCAGATCCAGCTGTAGAGGGATTGAGGAATATTTATGACTTTTTTTGCATTTCAAGTGAATCCAGAAAAAAGGTTGAATCCGAGGATTTGTTTTTTGCAATTTCAATCTTTTGCAACTACCCGGCACAAGGATCAGCATCAAAAGTGGATCTGGATGAAGGGAATGGATTATTTTCCACTTTCATTGTTATTTTATTACTCGTGAGCTATTGATGGATTTTCCTGAAATGTAATGGAAGACAGAAGCATGTGCCAAAGGGGGAACTATTGTATTCCGGAGTAGATCCAGATTACAGGGGGCATCCACACTTTTTTAAAACTTGAGAGAATCCCGGCTTTTTGATGGCAGGCGTGTGTTGGACAGACATAACGCATGACAGATGTGCTGCATGATGGATGTACTTTATGACAGGAATACTGCATGCATTCTACTGTGCGTGGTTGGAAGATTTGTCATCACCAGAACACTACTTTGATACTTGGAGTTTTCACCAAAGGTCATCCATTATGTTAGCACAGTTGTGAGTGCACAGCATTCCATTTCTGTGCTTTGGTAATTACCAGCATAGAGTCAGTCCTTTGCCCCCATCAAGCACTAAAAAGAAGATTTAATCGATCTTTTCTGAAGATGCAAGTGTGGCTTGAATGCAATCCCAGTCAGTCTATATAAATACTAATAGGAAACATGACTTTTCTATTAATGGGAGGCAACATCATTCCAAATATTAACTATTTATTGAGGAAAAACTCATTGGATTTGCTGTATTGTCGTTGTACCGAGTGAAGACAGAATGTTTCTTTCTAGAATTTAGTCAGTGGAATCCTAAAATGAATATAGTGATAACTGCTGTTATTAAATTCAGCATATTGGCACCTTCGTCCAGATCTGTTCCTAAAGCCAATGCTTCCGTCTTTGGCCCAGCTTTCATGAAAGTCCATCAAGCACTTAATGTATGTTTCTTCTTCTTCTTCTTCTTCTTCCTCTTTGTCTTTCGGCTTGTCCCGTCAGGGGTCACCACAGCAAATCAACCTTCTAGTCGATTTCATGCTTAATTCTGGCAAAGTTTTACGCCGGATGCTGCAGCCCCTCTGCATTTATCCGGGCTTGGGACCGGCTCAGGGGGAGACACTACCTGTGCTACCTCTGAGGCTGCATTTTTTTTTTTAAATACATAAGAAGATGTAATTAGAAGGATGTTTTAATGACCTCGGGTTAAAGAGAGACGTGATTTTTAATTTTCTTTTTGCTGTGTCTCCCTCTTTCAAAGGATGCTGACCCTCTCAGTGAGGCCTTGGACGTCTGCATCCTCCCCACCCTCTTCATCATCCGAGGCTGGTGCGAGAGGAGGAGGCACAAGATGAGCGGGGTAGGGCATAGTATTTTCCGCCGCAAACATTCGCCAGCGGCTGTCATCACTCTCATGGGTGATGTAGCGTCCACCAAGTTTAGTCTCCAGCTCCCGCAGGTCCAGCCATGTTTGATAGTCCTGAAAATGAAGAAGTGGGAGCAAACAGAGGGATGAAGTTTCAGTTTGAGAAGCCTTCAAAATGGGTTTTAATGCGATTACAGTGAATCTTCCAATAATTACTTGAGGCTGTGTGTGTTTGCGCCAATGAGAACCCGGAATGACCCTTTACTGGTCTGTTCAATCTGTGTTAGTGCTGCTGTGATAGGCTAAATGAATGGTATTGCAGCAAAAACAACAGCAGTGGCACTACATGGATGAAACCCGAAGGCTGGCCTGTTTTTCCAAAGCTACACCTTTATACGTCTAAAATCTGTGCAGTCCGTCGTCTTACATCTGCAATAAAAGCATCAAAATATCAGTCTTATTATTTATTATGATCGCAAGATTCCTCAACATTTATTTAACATCGTCTGGAATGGTGATGGATTTTAGCTATTAGCAGTAACCGTATGTGAAAATGAGGCGTTTCCTAATAATTCCATAATAAACGGTGCATGCATACAATCGGTTCCTTCGTGCTACCTGCAGGTATACATGGCTGAGACTCTTGTCGACACTGTAGCGTTTCCTCATCTTAACTTGGAGCAGGTTGTTGATCAAGTCAATTGCTGGGAACAGAGAGAAGTATAATCAGTCGACAACAAGGACTACAACAAAAGGCTACATCTCTAAATATCCTCTGCATTGTTACGGTTTCATACGAGTAGATGGAAACGTAGGCTGGGCTCTATGTTTACCATCACTGGAGAGCTGCTTCCAGGGGTTGGGGGGGTACATGAAGGCCGCGTTGTGGATCTGATCGTTGATGTCTTCATCCTCATTAAATGGGAACGTCCCACTCAAGCTGACGTACATTATGACTCCGACTGACCACATATCCAGGGAGCGGTTGTAGCCCTGGTTCAGCAGAACCTCTGGGGCCAAGTAGGCAGGGGTGCCGACCACAGAGCGTCGAAAAGACTTCTCTCCAATGATGCGGGCAAAGCCGAAGTCGCACAGCTTCACCTGAGAGAAAGAAACGGTGAGGAATATCAAGCAGGGAGTTAGGCAGAGGAGGCGCTGCGGTTCAGTCATTAGTTAGGGTCACTTATTCAGTTATGGATTTAAAAACAAATTCAAATCAAAGGTTATTTGGGAAGAGAATGCTTATTATTTTTTAGCGATGCAGAGCACATAAAGCCATCAAAACATCTGTCAGAATCTAATCTGTTTAAGCAGCAGCTATACCCGAATGGCCAATCATCACTCATTCAGTAATTCGGAGACAGACTTTCTGCCGTCCAGACTAAAAAGGAGACACATTGAAATGACAGCAAGATGTCTGAGCCACTATTCAACATGTGCTGTAATGTGAACTGGTGCACACGAGCATGGGTTTCCGTTTGTGTGTTGATACCTGGGGGAAGGGATCGGCAGAGGCAAGCAACACGTTCTCAGGTTTCAGATCACAGTGCACAATATTCTTAAAGTGCAGATGTCTCAGCGCTGCAAGAATCTGCAAACAAAGAACCACACAAACAGGATATAAGACGCGTTTGTGAGCATCACAGTGCCCTGAGAGGCTTATCACAACAATCATGCTGCAGCAATGACGTCAGAGACAGACATTCATAAGAGAAAACAGTGGCAACACTTTGCATCAAACAGAAGGTATACTACACACACACACACACACACACACACACAAACTTTGGTGCAGTGAATGCAAACCTGTGTGATGAGAAACTTTGTGAGCCTCTCGGGCAATCGGCCTTTCTCACTGGACAGGATCATCTCCAGCATGTCGCCATGCAGCTTCTCCATCACAACAAACACCTTCTCCGGGGTCTCAAACATGCACTCCAGGTTCACTATGCCCAAGTGACGTAAACTCTGGCAGAGGGATCAGACAGGAGGAGGGAGGGGAATGCAGGGGTGAAAGAAACATTCAGTGGGAAGTGTCGGCAGAGACCGAATGAGAAACGGGAACAGGCAGAACATGTCAGCAAAAGGGGAATGTGAATCACAGCAACGAGAACAGAAACAAAACATGATTATCACATCACTGTGGACGTAACCCGCCATTTTTACCGCTCTTTTACATGAATCACAGGGCTGTCTGTCTGTCTGCCTGCCTATCTTTCTGCCTGTCTGACTGTCTATCAATCTTCCCACTTAAAACCTGCAGAATTTCGCTGAACATTTGCGGCATGAAAGGCCAAGTGAGTCATTGTGTAGCTGGTTGAAGTCAAGATCAGACCAGCGCAGGCATGTCTCCATCTGCTGGTGATCCAACACGGCTTTCTGAGGCAGTATCAGAGGAGCCTAGCAGGAAGTGTCATTGACATGCGTCTCTTCTGTCTCTTTATTATGAACACAGAACTGACTTGCATTGACAAAACCACAAATAACCACAAGCACAAAGCATGCATGCCTTTCCTTAGGTTTCTCTCAATGCTGTTCTCATCGGTGCACAGACCATGACTGTTCCCTCTAAAGAACACATTTGGAAAAACAATTCTGTATTTCTGATAGTATTAAAGCTCCCAGTCTAATTGATTCAATGCAAATAGGTGAGTATTTTTCATGCACACGCCATTAGAGCCACGTCGATATCTAATATACATTAAATCACCTGCAGTATGGCCACCTCGTTCCGCAGCTGGCTCTCCTGCTTGGTGGGAAAGCGAAGCTTGTCAATGACCTTGACGGCTACATCTCTCCCCGTCTTCCTGTGTTTTCCTGATGGACGGAGGGTGAGGAACATATGTGATGATGAACTGAAACTCTCTCTCTCACACACACACACACACACACATTGGGCCCAATTGTCCAGAGTTTGTAAGATGTGTAAAGTTGTTGGTTTAAAACTACATAACATATATAACATTGACAGACTCATGATGGACACTAAATTACGATGGAAAAACCGATGCAAAACTAAATTTTCTTCCTTTTTCATGCTTGTTCTGAGAAAAGCCCGATTCCTCCCACTGAGGGCGGGCCGGTTAAATGTTCAGTGTGTTACGCTAAAAGGATCAGTATGGTCCATGTATTTTGGGGATTGTGATGTACCGTCTGCTGTCTCGTAAGCCTTGAACTTAAGACACCATCTTTTCTGCAACTCAATCAGCCTTACAGGGCATAAAGACTCATACCTCCATATACCACTCCAAACTGTCCCGATCCCAGCACTTCATCAGCAAAGATCTGGTACACTGAGCCGATATCCTGCAGGAGAACAACATTGCAAACCGCCGTCATCCTCATTGTGTCATTATTAAAGACTAAATAGACGGAATTGACAAAAAAGATCGTACCACATTCTCTTGTATTTGACTGTTGGACACCGATATGCTGATCGAGGCTTGCCCTGAAAACGCAACACAACAAGCATTATTATGCATGCATCGTTTCATCTACAGCTAATGTAAATGTATGTTCTGTGCTGTGTGTAATCTAAATCTAAAAACAAAGGAGGACTCAGCCTGAGCTCAGCTAAACTAAAAACGGGAAGGAACCCACTGCCTTATACTGGGGTTAAAATAAAGCCAGCAAGAGTTAAACAAAGAGCGGACTCTTCCAGCATGTCGGCATCAGTTGGCAAGCTGGAGCACCTGGTTGGCTCCCTGTGTAGCCACAGCAGTCTCTCTTTTCATGTGTGCATGAACCTCAAGGTAACATATGGCAATAAATAAATCCAAACTTACTGTGAGTCGTGTTCCCAGCCGGCGGCGCGTCCTGAAAAATGACTGGCATGAGGGCCTGTCGAATGGCACTTTCCCACGCCTTGGCCACCTCACGCCCGATTCCACTGTTAGGAGCCACTTGGCTGGGAGAGGGAGGGGTTGTGGGGAGAGTCTGGGGGTTGCCGGTGGTCAGAGAGGGGAGAGTGTTGGGGTTCTCGCCCACAAAGTAGCACATGGCGCCGGTGATGACCTCAAAGCAGTGAGGATTTGTGCCTGGAGGGACGAGCGAGAAGTTTCCGGCTGGACGCACCTCCAGGATCTCAGACAGAGGGATCTCCTGCAGGCGGGAAGCGGCAGAGATGCGGTTTCATTAATTAAAAAAAAAAAGGTTGGCCATTTCAAATAAACAAGTTGAGATCAAGTCTTATTCTTACCTTATAGTATTTATTGGTGGTGTTGTTCTGGAAAAGGATGATGCATTTACAGTCCAGACGCCAGTAGTGCCTCTTCCTCTGTTGAGGGTTGGCGAATGGACGGACGAGGAGGAGGAGGAGAACATGGAGGGTCAAAACGAGAGAGGACAACGAGTGAGGGATAGAGCCAAGTTTCAAGGGGCAGTGTCAATGCATTTTAAAGTTTGAAGCCGATGCCCAGAGGAAGAAGTACCTGGCTAGATGACGAGGATGTGCTGGAGTACAGGCTGCATAATGAAAAGGTGGAAACAAAGAGAGAGAAGAGTGAAAGACAGGAAAGGAGGAAAGAAACGCCAGGAAGGAAAAGCCAAGCCACAACAAGACTAGAGAGAGAAAGAGAAACGGTTCCTAAGGAGAAACTCAAAGCAGGAACTGGGCTTGTGTGCCGAGTGCACACACACACCCACGCTTATTGAAAAAGAACCAAATGAATGCATCTCTGCTGTCTACGGGAATAGATGATGAACAGAGCGGAAGGTCCTACTAATCTAAGTGTAAGTGGGTTCAGTGGCATCGCTTGTGTGTGTTACTAGCACCCAGTGAGTCTGCAGCTCCACAGTGGGAAGAGTAATTGTATGGCTGATGATCTTACCAGAGTGTCCTTATTGCTGTAGTGGACCATCCATCCTTCTTTGATGGCTGTGCTGGATCGCCGTGTGGTCTGCCTCACCGACTGTACCACCCTCATCAGCGGGATGTAAACACTAGGGGGAGGAGCACAGGAAATGTTTCAGGTTCTGTTATTTTCTAGAGCAATCGACTTTCCTCATCCGGTACCTCTGATCACCGCTAGTCCCCCCCTTGTTGTTTTCGGGAGAGAAGGACCCAGGGATGCTGCAGGCTTCATCCGAGTCATCGATGGAGGACTTGTCCGAGGAATCGTACTCGGAGCTGTAGTCCATGGGAACCTCAGTGTCTGCGGTAGGACTCAACATATCTGAAGCAAAGTGCAGAAATGGATGGAATTGGTTTGTCTCAAATGCTGTGCAAAAACAAAACTGTCGCTTTTGCTACAGGCGCTACCAAGACTGCTGTCGGAAGAGCACGGTTTCACATGCATCAACACTTACCACAGTTAACTCTGTTGTCTGAGAAGACAAAAACATTATTGTCCGTGAGTGTCACTCTGAGATATTGTGTCATATCTTATGTGGTTAAGGAGGTGACCTTATTCTGACAATGGAAGGAAACTTGCAGTTGAGAAAACTGACTCTTGCTTTCAGACTTGCTGCCTGCATGGGTTAACAGACTCTTAAACGCATCTCAAAAGTGACGTCTTTGCACCCGCCCTCACCTCCAAGGGTCTCTCCGAGGCAGTCGTTGGGAACCTTGTAAGCGCAGCGCTTGTGGCAGTTGAACTTGCAGTCTGAGAGGAACAAAGCACAAGTCATAATCAGACAGACAGAGCCAACGCTGGACCATTGACAGAGGAGTTCCTCCCCAATGTCTGCGCTCACCTTTGCACTGGAGACCCTGCCGGAACAGTCCCCGAAGCAGCCGCTTGCAATACTGGCACACCGTCGGCCGGGTGTATGAATGGACGGCGAACGTGTGGGGCACTTTCACCTTGCTCATCAGGATCTTGTCCAAGTGAACAGGCCGACCCGTGTAGAAGCGCCGGGCCTCACTCGGTGTCCGTGGCTGGCAGGACGGAGAGGAAACAGGGTCAAAGTTTCATTTAAAGCAACTGCTTAAATAAAATAAAAAACAAGCAGACTTTTATCTACAATTGGCAAGAAGGGGCAGCAGAAACTAAGTAAGGAGTGGGCAAACGTTTTGACTCACGGGCCACAATGGCTTCTAAAATTTCCCAGAGGGGCTGGGCCATGAGCAGATGTATGGAGTGTTTGTGTGAGCTCATATAAATGACATGTAAAAGTAATTACATGAAATAATTTGGCCTTTTACAGGTAGCATTACAGGGAAAATGGAAAATAAATGAGGTTTAATTATGATAAAATGTAATTTAAGGATATCATTTGGACAAATTCGGCGGGACGGATTAAAAGCCCAAAGGGCCGTATTTGGCCCCCGGGCCTTAGTTTGCCCATGCCTGAACTGAGCCGATATACAGTATTTGGAGTTTTTTCACGACTAACAGAAAGATAAACATGAACTGAAAGGGAAAGTTAAATTGTGGCTGATACTCACTACAAACCTCCACAAAGCTTTAGTTTCAGGTGTTAAGTATTATTTACTAATGTAATTAAAATAAAGTGATTACAGCTGCCTGACATTTGGTTCTCTGGAAAACTGATGTTGATTTATTTATTTTTCTTAAATTGTATTGTTTTTTAAATCTTAATCTTAAAGTGTCGGCCTATTATTCCAAATATTTACTCATTTTGAAATGGATTTGCAAAAGATTAATAAATGCCGCAGCCAGTTGCAAAAGATTCCTGCGCATGAAGCGTTTTTAGAGAGAAAGCTCAATGCATGAATCCATCACTACCATCTGTGTGTGTGAGCGGATGAGGCTGGCGTCCTCTGCACAGGTGGAGGACGTCCCTACACTGAACACGGACTCAGTGGTGGACAGACGCAGGGACTGGCTGCTGCTCTGCGAGGTGGTGGACAGACGCAGGGACTGGCTGCTGCTCTGCGAGGTGGTGGACAGACGCCGCTTGCGAGCTCCGCTGCAGTTGTTAGGGATGCTGAATGCACAACGCTTGTGGTAGTTGAGTCCGCATCCTGGAGGGGGCGGCATGGATCAAAGAAGCAGACGTAGACAACAGGAGAGACAGGAGTTGGGGTTTATTACAATCCATTTGTTTGGAGCACATTAAATGAAATGAAGTCTTTCCTTGGTCACGTTCGGCCTTGCCTATTTCCCTCACCGTCACACTTGAGCCCTTGTCTCACCAATCCGAACAGCATTTCTCCGCAGTGATCACAGAAGGCCGGGGCTCGGTACGAGTGCACGTTGAGCGTGTGGGGCCGAATCTGAAAATCTTCAAAGGTGGCTGCAGCTTAAAGGGATGAAAGAGATGGAGAGTGTGGTTGCAGTGGCTGTTTAGGTGCAATCTCATCACTGTAAGAGGGACAAATAAGGTGCAACTGAATGGACAAGATGGAAGCAGGATGGAAAATTAGACAAGTGTTCCACTTGACAAGTGAGATCTATGGTTGGAATAAAGAGAGGACAGATTAGGCCAGCATAAGATATAGGACACTAAAATAAGGAGATAAGGGACAGGATTCGGGAGGAAATGAGGTCATAATTTAGATATGAGCATGAGCTATTTGTACAGTAATGGCACGTTAGCCATATTTGGAGAAGAGAAGAGAAGAGCAGAGCAGATCTTACCTGACAGTACCACCTCCACCAGATCTCCCTCCTGAATGTCGCCAGGATCTTTAACCAGTTGCAGAATGTTGCTGGTCGATGAGTCGTGCTTGAACAACAGAATCTTGTCATAGATGCCATAAAAGCCACATTCTGGGAACTGTATCGAAGATAGAAAAAAAAAGCAGAAAAAAAATGAGATCAGGAGGGAAAACGTTAGAAAAGCTGAATTATTTTAAAACGTTGTGTTACATCTCACATGATTCAATAAGTTGCCTGCAAGGTGATAGAATCAACAGGTCATTGAACTTCCGTTAAAAATGAACTGATTAGCTATTTCTTAAAATTTAAGCCATTCAATCGAAAATAATAAAAAGGTGTTGTTGTTTTGTATCAACTCAAAGAGTTTACATGTTGACATGCACTTGTTCACAAGAAGAGATTGCAGTCCCTGCGTTCCTCTGGGTTTACAACCACACAACAACAAATAAGCAGCATTTGACATAATTGTTCAAGAATGTTTGAAATATTCTAATGACACAACAAATTGCTCTAAACAGACCTCAAAAGATCTGAAAGTCAATCCCTGAAATATTTGTATTGATATATATTCAATTGTACACTGTATAGCACTTTGCCTTTAAAAAAAAAACAGGTTTGACAGAGATGCTAATTTATGAAGTGATGAATAACAATTCTTGAATCATGCAATGCTTGTTTTAAATTCATCTTTTCTCTTCATCCGTCTACAAAAATATATTTTGCAGTAAACCTGATTCTAATTCTAATCAGGCCAGCAGAGATGAGCATGTCGGCCACAGTGCAAAACTAGCCAGTCGCAGCTCCGTGTTTATCATGAACAACGAAGTCTCTTTGTAAACATCCCTCTATGAATGTGGTTCATAAAAGGCGTAACACCACACTATGCAACTACTCACATGACAAACCTGTGGACTAAATCAAGCACAACGATCAATTTGACAGCAAGACAAGGGAGAAACTTTATCTTGTCTTCCGATACACGCAAACACAAACACAAAAGCTGTTTCCATCAAGCTCTTCCTAATATATGACAGACGAGTGTGTCAGTCAGAAGTCAGCAGAGCAAAGCAGGCTGTCAGAGGGAAACCTGGCTCTCCTCAATAGTTAATGCTGTCTGGTTCATCACAGTGGTCACACGCACACACACACACACACACACACACACACACAGAGTGTCTCTTGTTGTTGTTTTTCCCCTGTTTGGATTCAAGAGCCACCATCTGGTCGGATCTGACGACTTACAGGAAGGGGAACCCCCGGTCTCCTCCTTAGACCGACACAATGACACACATAGACCTCTGCACTTAACATCAGACACGCCCTCCATACAAACAGAAATACACAACCTCTATTCCACCTATTTCCCTTCTATGCTGCTAAACACCCCCTCAGTTTCCCAACAGGGACTCAACGTCGCCAAATCTGAATCCATGCCTGAGCCGCTGCCAAGCTACAGAGCGAGTCGACCACGCCTCAGCAGTGCTACTAAGCACGCCGTCAAACAACCAGACAGCAACAACAACACACAAGCCATTCTTTCAAAATATTCACATGATTAATTTGACCACAAAAATTCCAACATAAATAGAAAGAGGTTTACAATGTGAAAAGATCTTAACAGAGAAGACTGATGCAAAACTTGTTGAGGAAAGTGGTGTAAAGAAAAAAAGAAGATAAAAATCAAGTCGTGAGTGAGTAGTGTGAGCTATAGATTTGTTTAATATGTAAATTTAATTTACAAAATTTAAAAAAAGAAAAGATAGAAGCAAGATTTTTCCTTTTTAAAAACAAAATCAATGTGTGTGTAATTTATTTCAAACTTAAGGTCACATTTTATTATTATCACTGCACTCCACCTTCTGTAAAGCTTCATGTTTTACAGACGTGTTGGGGAGCACGTCCTTCGTCCTTCCAGTGTCAGGAAGTCCATGAAACGGAGGTTTCTAAAACTCCAGCGGAAGACCAGGAGTTCATTCCACCACAGTCGGGACACGCACATGGGGTTACAAAATTAGGAAACTAGAACACCAGTCCTTTACAGCTTGAGCAAGGTTTGGTCCGAGGAATTTCATTCCACTCAGGCAGGTCACCTGGAACAGATTGGATGTGATTGCTACCGACGCATTGAAGCATTGCTGTTAGACTGCTGGTTTGAGGAAGCACCAAAGATCAGGGAACGATGCTGATAGCAGCCACATAGACAAACTGGGATGGAGGTGGCTGCGTGCACAGAAGCAAGCGACGGCATTCTGTTAAGGTCAGCGGTGTGGCATGCGGTTAAAGAACGGGCACAGCACTGTTGGTTTACGCCAACTCCATTCTGCCTCCAGAGAAAAACAGGAAAAAGTCATTCACTTATAGACGCCACCAGTGGAATTCCTGATTCTCCCGTTACGCTGTTAGGTCTTCATGGTGTTGTAGCAGAAGGCGCTTGCGTGGTCTGATTTAAAAGGATAGATTTTGTTTGCCTTATTATTATTTTACTTGATGTCCTCCAAGCTAAGATGGCCTGTATCTGTCCCTGCTGAGTTCTGCAGGGACTCTGTTTAAGCATTGCAAACGCATAATAGGGGATCGACGTTCTGCCTCTGACTCGGCAGCAGACCAAATAGCAATGTTGATTTGGCGGCACATGTGCAAAATGAGAGTGTTCCCACAGAGCTGTCAGGGAGCTGAGAACTCATTCGAAACGGTTGTAGAACGAGGGAGACATGACATCTCTTGGATGTTCCCAACTTCTGTGCAAACCATAATTAGGGAAGATGAATGACCGCGATACGAGACACATATAAGACACCACACTAGACATCACTTTGACTTGCCAAAATCTTTCACGCCATCTAAATAAAGCATATTGTCTGAGGCATTAATGAACGATCTCTCTGCTAAATGCTGCCCCGACTGCGGTTATTTTGTTATGAGACATTTAATCAACAGCCTTTCATGCTTAGAAATGAATAGCTGTCGTTGCATTGAGAGAAGGAACGGCGCCAGCTTTGGAGCGACTACTAGCAGAGAGTCCAATAAAAACGGCGTTTTGTTTTCTAAAGTGTTTCAATACTATGAGCAAGTACATTGGAAATATAATCTACATTGTGCTGGGGTGGAAAATTTATGGATAAATTCAAAACTGGGTGTATTTTATTTAAGAACCACTTATTGTGTTTCGGTTTTGAGTTGTTTTTTTTGTTGCTGAGCAGAAGGTTTAACCCCAACGATTACTGGCTTGGGGAAACTCAGACTATACAGATACTAACTAGAGGAGGCACCGATCTCACCCACCCAGCCACAGTCTTCAAAACCCACAAGCTCTGTGGGAGGACTCCAGTAAATCATGTAACGGCTGCATGGATGGGTACCTGGGATTTCAACGCATTAGGCCAACAGCTCCCACATGTAATTACAAACACCCACGAAGCCCAGATCAGAGGAAACTCCCAGCTCAGCCCAAAATCCACAGACAAGCCTCAGTCCAAGTCATTTATCAGGCGCGCCCCCCCCCCCCCCTCTCTGACATTTACCCCAACAGCATTGGCGTAGTTTGCTTCTTTCCCCTGACACACGGCGAGCCATATATCATCACGTGTCTTCTGTCCAAAACTTACACAACTTGCACCAACCGCGACTGCAGTTGCCACGTCTGTGGGGACCTCAAGTCTTTACAGCGCTACTAAAAAGAAAAGTATCCACCAACTCCCCAAAACCGCCGTCACCGCAGAGAAGGTGGCGATTTCTCTTCTCTCTCATTTCGAGCTTTCAGCAACGTACAGGATGGAAAGAGCAGAAAAAAGATGGAAACGTGGGGGGAATGATTTGTCTTATAATTACACAATCATCGCTATATTGTTGCGTACACACTACATGCATACAGAGAGAGTAGACAGTAGAACAATATTGTTGCACGAGACCGTGTGTGTGTTTGACTAGCTGGCTGTATTATCACACACTCTGTTGGACAGTGTGGGAAGGCTTGCCTGGAGACAGGGACGTGTCTCAGGCTGGTTTTGTCGGGTTACCAGGGATCAAGTTGCCTGCACTATTCCTGCAGCTCTTTGGGCAAATGAGGCCATTATGAGTGAAATGAATAATACACGAGGCTTTCTTTGCCCCTCCATGTGCTCCTTAGTTTTTTTGTCAAGGCTATCCAGTCTCTTTTATTACTCTACCTTCTTATTCTTTTAGATATCAATTTCACCTTTTATGAGTCCTCCTAGAAGGAAAACCAAAGAGGCGACATGGTGGTCTAAATGTTCAAAGGAAGCAAAAACAAGCTTTTTTTTTGTCATCTTTTCTGAACTTTAACTCCACTAACATTTTCCTAAATGTAACCCTTCTCTCTCAGAAGCGGGATTGCTGGGCAGTGGCGCTTGTCCTTGCCAGTGACAGGATGTGCATCTCGTGAGTGGAACGGAGTTTCAAGGTCAATAAATAAAAGTTAACAAGCAAACAAAACCCGTATCACCATCACGCTGCAGTGATGGATGCCGCCCTCTGTTGCCGTGGGCTGAATCGTTGCTGTTGCTACCCTGAGTAACAGGAATGAGTTCAAACACATTGGTTCAGATGGCACATGGTTAGTGTAAACACTCACAAAGAGGGGCGTAAACGTTCAAAAACTAAACAGAAACAAGTGACATCTCCGTTGTGTACACTAAACACAGAAATAGCAATCTCATCACATTTGTCTGAAGCCTTAAAAACACTCCCGTTGGCTGTTATTTGCCCTCTTGAATAGTGATATTCAATATCAGGGGGGAAATACAACATTTTCCATAACATAAATACCTTTATAGATGTATTTTAAAAACTAAACTCATTATCTTGCATACAGGTACCAAAATATATATATATATATATTTACGTGCCCAGAGTTTGCAGTAACAGTAAAATATTCTTTGCTTTGCGCTAACGCCACTGCTGGGGAGCTGAGGTGTCGCTGGATTCCTGTTTGCACAGTGAAAGAGACTGCAGTTCTGCAGAATCGCTCGAGCGCCGACGAGGAAAACACCAAGATCAGCAACAGGGGATCTGCATGGAAACGTGCCGCCGACGATGCGCAGCGCCGTAAACAAGGTGGCCGCCGCCGCCCTTACATGGTCGTCCACATCGACGTGCTTCTGTAACAGAAGCTGCTTATCACAACAGGAACCTGATCCAGCCATTTTATAGTCAAGAGGAAACATGCTGCATCCCTTCAAACAACAGACATTGTTTAAACATCCACGTCTTACTGCGTAACAAATCACACGGCCTCCTGCACACGCGGGTGCACGTGCATGCGCTTATTTTCAGTGCACGGCACTAGTTTAGTGTTTACGCATTTCCATTTGCGTCGGCCATATTTGCACAAACCCTAACTGTTGCACCGCAACTGCCTCTATCCTCGTTAGCATGCAAGGCAAAAGCACCCAAAAATAGCAACCCCACCTTTCTGAAAGCGATGAAGTGTTTAATGAACGGTTGCTGTGACAACGGGCCATGTAAAGACGTCAATGAACTGCCCCTCATTAGCTCCCGACAACAACTTGGCGTAACGCAGGAATTTTTCCTTTTGTGTCAAGAACATTGATGACGGAACAAACACATTACTGGCCCCCCCGGCATTCTATTCTAAGCTCCAGTGAGGTCACACGGTGACGAAGGGATGGAGCAGGTGACAAAAATGACAGCCCTTCCATCCCTCCACGCTAGCTCTGCCCTGCCGGCACTGCAAATCAAAATGCATATAAAAATAGAAAACAAAGAGGCGATGATCGGTTCTATTTACAACATTCATATCTCATGTCAAATCATAAGTGCGCCAGCTCTTTGCTAGCACAACAAGGAATGAAGCGACTCCATGACGTCAGCAGACACAAAGAAGGAAAGGAAAGTGTGTACACAAGGACGGATGGTTGAAAAGCTGCATGACGCAAGTCCATTTTTGCTATTGTCTGATGACGTCACAAAGCAGAACTAACTCACCCGCTGGATAGTTTTCTTATCGTTACTTTCTGAGTCGGCCTTTTCATACAACTAAAGCAAGTTTAAACACACGCCTGCACTGGATGGACATGTGGTGGCAAGACGCAAAGCAAGTGGGAGCTTGATCAGCAGGAAATAAATTAAACAGTAGAAACAATGAGAACATATTGACGTGTCAGCATCTTTGCAGCAGCACTTACAGAGCGCTGCAATGAAATCCCTTCCCTGTCACGCCTTTCATTTGTTTACCCTGAACAGAAGAAGGCTGGAACAAGCAAGCAAAGGAAGCAAGACAGGCTACAGACGGATGTGGATGTGGACGGACTCTTCTGTAGGTCCAAGTTTATTTCACTATTTTCCCCAGGCAAGACAAAAGTGTGCTGACACAACAAAGAAGAACGTGAAGTGAAAAAGTGAAGAAGGAAAATTCCCCGTCCTCAACTCTCGATGAGCCTAATGACTTCACAGATGTGGCAGTGAGGCCATTGTGAGTTGCTTCATGCCCCCCCCCCCCATTATTTCTTGAGGCTAATGCAACTAAAAGCTTCTCTCTTATTGGATTAGATGTGTCTCCTGCAACAGGATAGTGGGGGAAGGACATTGCTTAGGGGTTGGAGTTTTGTTTTTTATTGGTTGGGGAGTAAATGGTGCAAAAAGGAAAGTACTCACGCTAGTATTTTTCCCTGTGTGTTTGCAAATTATTATCTCAGTCTCTGGTGGTGCTTCAATTATCTTTGGTATGTAGAAACTTGTAGGTCAGGAATTTAAACCTGATTGCATCTGCGGATACCACATACACACATAAACAGTCATGCACACACCCAGACATCCAGCGCACGGCCCACAAACCGACAGCCCGGGCTGAGCACAACCGAACTGCAGCAGTGAAAAGGTATTCAAGTGTGCACATTTCTACAAATCACTCAAACATTTTCACACCAATCATATAACCCCAGAAAATACACACATTTAATTGTCAGAGGGGCCCATGTGCACTAATGGATTCTGGTAACGTAACATTTCATTGTGTGTGTGTGTGTGTGTGTGTGTGCGCAACATATACTGTATATGAAAAATACAAATATCTTTCTTTCTTCTACACACAAGAGAAAGTAGCAGAATCACTCATGGAACAGTTGCGATTCGCAAACACTGCGACTCTGAAGCGGCGCATCGAGTTTGACCACTTTAGAAAAGTGAATGACGCAACTTACGCCTCCTGACGCTGAACAAACCTGTCATCACCTCATCACATTTAAATATTACAGCCCTTCCCAACATCAGAGTCAGAGTCATGTTGGTCTGAAAAATAAAACAATTAATTAATTATGAAGTTAATGTAAAGGCTCATCCAAATAACTAGAGGCTGATTTACTACAGGAGATCTAACTATCACTGAGAAGGATGTTTTGATGTCTCTTTTGCTTCTGGTGGTTGTCCCCCCCCTATATTTCACATTTGTACAGCTCTAAATAAAATTGCAGAAAAACTCTAGAATGTGTTGATGGTTGTTGGTCACACATGCAATTTGATGCAGATCCAAATAAGAATCCGGATCGACTAGATAACTGTTATCTGTTACAAATCCAATAAAATCTTTATTAATGCAGATCCTTTGACATTATGAATCCATGGTGCCACTAGTATAAAAACACAATGAGCACATGGAAAGTTTTAATATTTCCTACATTAAACAAAGAACATTGCAGTCAAACATGGATAAAACTGTTTAGATGTTTTAAAAAAAATAAGAAAAAGTAAATAGTGACATAAGGAAAATCTTAACCGACAGAATTAAAAGATGTTAGGAGAAAAAAGGATGACATTTGAACAGAAACAATGCATGTGTGTTTGTGTGTGTGTGTGTGTGTGTGTGTGTGTGGCAGCCAGTAAGTGGAAGAGGCTTAGTCTTGAGCAGAAACACGACAAAGCGTCTCATTCTGCTCCGAGCATCAAGGAGGAAGACGAGGTAACACGAGCTCTGCGACCGGGCATGAGAGCGGGGTCCTGGGATAAAGGAAACGCACTCGGCTATTCTAAACCAGCCTTTGTTCGGAGGCCTCACCCGCCCTCCTCCTCTGTCTCTTTCCTTGGCTTGGTTCAGAGCAGGTAAGCCGATAGGAACCCGGGATTCAATCTGCTCTGTACAAAGAACAACTCAGTGATTCATGACGAGAGTGCGAGACAGGCCTCACAGGGGAGGCGAGTTTGTTTTGGAGGCCCTCAAGCATCAGTGAGCAAATACAGAATCAAAACAACAGCGAAAGCAGAATTCCAGAAGTTGAATTGATCCAAATACAAAATCCACTTATAAAGCAAAACCGTTATAACTTCGGGAAGTCACATAACATACAAACAATCTAGCACGTAACAAAAGGGGGGGATGGACTGAAACAACAACCAGTGATAATCTAGACTAGATGATAAATAGGAGTTCCTCGCAAAACAAATATAAATTGCTCAATCGATTGACAGGGATGACCAGTCATTACGTGACCTCTATCATTGATATTTGCAGTGACACTCGTGTTTTAATAGAATTTGCGCTCTTTAATTTATCTTCCTGGTGAATTCCACGTAACTCTTCTCTCTACAGAAGATGCCGACTGCCCATTGTCCATGTTCCAAGACAGACAAACACCTCATGCCTGCATGCTGGGGTCTACAATAGGTGCAGAACTTCCCTCTGAACCCCCCCCCCCGTCTGCTCACATCTTTCCCTCTCCGCATTCACCTCCTCTGATAATTAGATGCGAACTAAACCAAAAAAAAGAGGGTGAATGCCGTTCATGTCTTTACAATGGACTCCAGTCATTAGAAAAACTTGTGGTTAAACTTGCCTGGTCTCTCTCTCTTCACTACACCCAATTGCGTTTGCTGAAAACGAAACGTTAATGTGTAGCGCCTTGCTATTCTAAGGAGGTTCTTACCTTTCCTTCCAATCGAGCAGTTTTCCTATATACCGTGTTTGATCCATGATGATGATGATGAATATATTTATTAGATAGAATGTTAGAGTACAAGTACAGTTAAACAGTAGCATGTATTTCAGTACAAATATAGTCAAACATCCTGTCTAAGAGGAGCATTTCAAAAAAGCCCTTGCGGCCATGACCCGAAAGCATAAGTTAGCTGCTGTTGGTCAATTTTTGCATTGATCAGAAAGAGTGGGGCCAAATCATCAAGCAAAAACTTTCATGTTTAAACAAAACAAATTTCATTTTCAGTCATGTGACTCCAGCCCCCCCCCCAAAAAAAACTAGTTCTGAATATGAGGTTTCACACCGTCTGTGAAACATCACAACAGATGATGCTACTTTATTCCACACCCTGTTTGCTTGTGCCATCGCTCAAGTGGAGCAAACAGAGGCCCCATTCTTTTGCCACGCTCTCCTTCCACTCACAGAACCGTGTTGTGTCGCGTCTCTGATGTACAAAGTCTCCACATGGTTCTAAATGCCGCCCAGCCCTGCTCTTTGGCTCCCAATTGGATTACAGCACCAAGCTGTGTTCACCGATGCTTATCTCTGGATTAGAATCATGAGGCTCCCTTCGCTCGGAGCTGCAACGCAGCCAGTCTTAACCCAGCATCATTCTAAACTCACCAGACCGGTGAGACCATTTCTGA
Organism: Brachionichthys hirsutus; assembly: GCF_040956055.1. Taxonomy (NCBI): domain Eukaryota; kingdom Metazoa; phylum Chordata; class Actinopteri; order Lophiiformes; family Brachionichthyidae; genus Brachionichthys; species Brachionichthys hirsutus. Next base: position 5,499,117 of record NC_090907.1, read on the forward strand.
TGTGTCACTACTATTTGACCAATCAAACGTATATAACAAATTTGGGAGGGACATATTTATTGTATCCCTTGAAAAATAAGGGTATATGGTGCTTTATTATTTATTGCAGTAATTACTGGTCAAATCAAAAACACACCTCTAACCAGTGGCTGCTGATCATTGGTGTTTATGGGCATTCATTGCTTTATAATTTGATCTGTTTTCACCTTCACCCAGACGTCTTGGACTTTGTACCATTACGTTTCCATTCTGTCATCATGCCTGCAATTAAATGAAGGTCGTTTTATTAAATAAGCATATTGAACGGAGACCATTGATTTGTGTACAATAATTCTTCAGTTGATTTTGTTTTCTCTTCCAACTAGATCTGACAAAGATTTCTTTTTTTTTTTTAATCTCTTTTTAAAAATGTGTTCATGGTCCAGGTTTTAAATAATTAACTACAAACTATAAACTACCATTAGAAATAGTTACCAGAACTACAAACACAAATTTGGTAGTAACCCAAAATGGTTTATTTAAATATTAAATGTGTAGAATCCAGAATGAGGCCCTCCATCGAGCAAGCGCTTCTTAGCTTGTCCTTTCTGGGCTACTGTAGGAACATGGAGGACGATCAGTCGGATTCACAGCCAGAGCTACAGATTTGTTTTGTGCATTCTCATAAACTTCCACGTTAGAATAACATAATCTCAGCTGTCATTACATATTAGAAGAATCCTTCCTCTGATGCAACACCCTGTGATCCGGGCGGTTGCGTGTGTGTGTGTGTGACTTCAATAATCAAATGTCTTTCTTTCACCACAGCGAACCATCAACAGCCTGGAGGGTGCAGTCATGGTCATTCATGCAAAGCTGCTCCGTTATAATAATGCAAATGTGGAGAGAAAAAATAAATACAATAGAAATACACACAACACAATTCACTACCACCTTCAAAATAGTGTTCTGCAGCTGATGAAGCAAAATGTAACTTTGTGAGAATAAGAGCTAATGCTCGCGCTTTGTTATCGTCACACACTCTAAGGGTAGATTCCCTCCTTTCAATCGCTCACCTGCCGGCGTTTTGCTAATTCACCTCACCTCAAAAGGTTTGGGCTGATAAGCATCGCAGTTGTCAAATTATTGTACCTCATGCATGAGCAGCATCCAATCCAAGCCCCCATCATGACATGAGCTCAGTGGATGGAGAGCAGCTTTTGATTGTCCTCCAGAACAAATGAATTCACCGACGACAGTGCTGAATAAGGAACTGTCAGTTTCATACAAACCTGTTCTTCCATGGACTTTATCTGTTAGCTTACCATGTGTGTGTGTGTGTGTGTGTTCAGCATTTCATCATTCATTTAGAATCATTTACTACTATTATATTTCATGTACTATCATCATCTCAATAAATATCCCATGACTGCACAACGGACATCAGTGCTGTGCATCCAGAACCCGTCACGGGCCTCAATGAAGTCCTGCATTAAGCTGTCCTTGTTGAGAAGTCTTATTATTTTTAGCGAGACAAATATCAGAATATGAATGAAGGTTTTATTTTCAGTAAATCTAGTTTCAGTGTTGTTGTTTTTTGCACTTTTCAGTTTAGAATTGAATGTTATTTTGGCCAGCGGGGAGAACTTCTGCTGTGGAGATATTCAGTCATTCGTTCGTCTTATCCAGTGTAACCGTGGTGAGGAGTCGGGTGTAGGCCAGCTAGCTGGCTTTACTCTGACCTATTTGTGCAATTTGTAAAAATTAGGTGTGCACAAATCAAATTACTGGCACAAGGACATTGCTCATGGGATACCTCAGAGTTCAGTATTGAGACTAACATCGTACATTTTGCTCACAAATTACATAAAGTACATCCATTATCAAAAATAATGATAATTTCTCACCTGCAAAGAAAGCAGTTATTTTTTGTTCTAGGGAAAATGTATTGCATGTGTATAAGGTCATGACAACAGAAATTAATTTTCATCAGACAACGCAAGGTTTCAAATATTTATCGTTACCCCAGCAACGGGAAAAATTTCCTTCCAGGGACCAATAAAAATCTATCTATATAGGAGTGGGAAATTGTTGCATTTTAAATAGACCGTCAATTAGAGAGTTTGAAGATGGCGTTTAATAGTCTTTACCATTATTCCCTCCTTTGCAATACTGGCACAATATTGGTTTCACGCAGTGCAGCTTGTTCGGCACCAAGTGATCAATATTTTGTATTACTGTATATTAGCAATATTAGCTCAAGTCTAGCACCCATCTATGGACAGCACCTTTTGTCACAAAAAAACTGTCCCTCACATTGCAATTAGTTTAGAGCATTAATATGACTTTCAAAGAGTCTAAAAATCACTGGCAGTCAAATGAGGGTGTGTCCAAAATAAATGAACAAAGAAGGGCGTGTTTCCTTCACATATTGTGTCGCAACTCATTACAGATTAGTCTGCAAGACATGACATGAATTTACACACAGACACACACACCTCTGGAGGAGCAGAACTGAATTCAAAACCAGACGTGGTCATAGATGCAGAGCCTGGAGTACTGTGCGTTTTGAAATAAAAGCCATTGCTAGAGGGAATTCAGACGTCACACTCGGAAAGGAACCCGCCCCCTGAATGACTGACAACATGGAGCACTACCTTCATCAGGGGAACGGAAAAAACGGGCAGAAACAAAGCATCATCATCTAAAAATAAAGGAAGTTAGACAGAGTTCCTCCAAATGGTCCGTAGACATGAAGCCAGGGATCGGCTTTCTTGACATTCATATGTATCTGATTTCAACATTGGGGAAATACGTAAAACAAAGCGCGGAGGCAGACAAAAGCCTTGACGCTTGGTTGTACTTCAATGCCATACTGGTCGGTGAAATTACAGTGACAAGGCCATCATTGAATATTCTGGCTGAGGGGTGGGTGTGCCCCAAACCGGCGGTGCCCCCGTCTCATCCAACAAGGAATGGGCGTCAATTTGCTCACATCGTCAGATGCGAAGAGTTCAAGATGCCAAGCAAAAGATAAGGGAAAGTGAATGAACAGCAAGGCGAATGGTCAGAGGAAAAGGAGGCGGGTGTAAGGGGAGGTGATGGAAGGGATGGGAGAGGACAATAAGGAGAGGAAGTACAGATTCTAAGGACAAGTAAAGTTGGGTTTTTTATCCCAGGAAAAGGGAAACTTTCTTCATGCATCAGAGATCATTGCCATTAATTATATTTTAAAAAAGCATAACAATACAGAGGAAATACTGGCAAAATAAAAGTAGTCAGTGAGGCACAGCTCTGTTTTCCAGGTCATCAGGAGGTGTGTGTGTGTGTGGGGGGGGGGGGGGGGTTGGTTTGTAGCATCTGCTGCTTTGTGACTGAGGGTGCGTTTTGAGTCTTGGCCTGACACCGAGGGGAATGCTTCATGAGGGCGCTGTAGCTGTCGGATTGCCCTCAACTCTGGGTTGTCCAAGGAGAGTGTGATGTTCCCCGGAAAAATGAATGGAAAAACGTGCCAGTGGAACACAAGGAGGGAGCCAGGGAATAAACAGAGCTGGTGACTCACCCTTTCTGGGATGAGACACGACCGTGGGTGGGGGGGTGGGGTACCGAACTGCCTCTGCTGCCCATCCAAGCACACCAATGCAGGCATTCATGCATGTACACACACACCTACACACACACACACACACACACACACACGGTCCAGGTCATGTGTCGCGTTCAGTTGGCCAAACCAGGACAAGCTGTCTATTGTCTAAATCTCCCACCTAAAGCTCCCAACAGGGCAGGAGTTCTGCATTTAGGAGATTTGGGGGATTGCAGAGGGTGTCGTGCGTGTGTGTGTGCTTGTGTGTGCGTGTGTGCGCGTGTGTGCGAGTCAGAGAGCCTTTAACAAGGTCGAAAAAGAACAGGCTCCGAGTCTCTTTTTGTTTAAGAGAGTGTAGTTTCTTTCCTCTTTACTTGAAAATCCGAGTATACACATTTAACCAGAATTCATCCTCACAGATTTGAGACGTGTGGAAGTTCTGGATCGTGTCTAGGATTTAAAACAAAGTTCTGTGAGTTTGGGCGGGCGTCACATCAAATAATCCTTATTTCTTTTGTTTTGGATGCTGTGGAGCAGGAAGAACACAAACTGGTGTGTATATTTAGATCCAATGAACATTCCTCTCTCTGTCGAAAATCTAGTAAAGGCATCAGTCTGGATACTTGTGACAAAGTCAAGTTGGTTAATTCTATTTCCTGCATGTCAAACTGACTTCTTGGTGTGTTTCCTGACACCGGCAGGTCGCTGCTGGTGGGGAATTATCCAAAACCCAATGCACACACACACACACACACACACACACACACCATGGGCAGCAGTTACAGTTGAAACAGCTGCCTGAAGCCATCACACCAATGCGAGATGATGATAATCGCATCCTCTAACCGAACGTGTGTGTAAAATGGGCACTGCTCAGCATACCTGAGTGACATCATGAAGAGTGTATTCCCCATGAGGCTCATTGTTCCGGTTTTAAAGAGGCTGTTAGAACTTCTCTGACCCTCCCAAGCCTGGTATGTTTGTTTTATCATCTTCCTTTTCAATTTCAGGAAGACAATATATTTACTTTAAGTTATTATTATTCAATTCATCTTTTAATTGGCCTAAAAAACAAAATATCGACTGTCACATTTTAAATGCAAGCGCTATCGTCTAGTGCTGTCAAAAAATAATTAGGAAGTTTAAAAAACAAAAGTGTGTCCTGTAAGTAGAGGGAAACACTGAGATGGTTTATGATCTCAGTTTCAAGGCAAAGAAGCAGAGCCACAAAAAGATGATGAAGACTTTTGATCGGGCACATCATAGCATCTCTGCATCAAAGGTGCCAGATACAGAAGCCTCTAGAAAACAAGTGCAGGCGCTTTGTTTTGTTTTCGAGCTTTACTGTAATTAGTGAGAATTAATTCCTACGTTTAAACCAGTGATTCGTGAATCTTCCCAGTCTCAGACACTGAAGATCCCTCTGTTGCACTTATCACTCATCTGTTCACGTCGCTCGCACATTTTAACCCTTTCATTCAGAGTGCAAATGAAGTGTTGAGGAAAAGATTAGGATACTAAAAACAAAAAGAAACTGCTCATCTGGAACAAACAACTTGAAATAAGGAATAAGTGTTGTGTGCATGAGCAGCTTCTCACCTGCAGCAAGAAGCCATCCAGTACACACACTTACAATGCACCCCCCCCCACCAATCCCCCCCTCACACACACACACACACACACACACACACACACACTTCCTACCTTGGTGTCGACAATGGAGCAGGCAATTTGTTTCACATAGGCCAAGTCAGCAAACTGGGGCAGAAACACAGATTCTCTGGTCAGGCCGATCTGGATGTAGAAGGACACCCCTACTGGGGGGGGAGGCAGCAAGGGCATCACAGCCCCACCAGGACCCTGCCCCGGTGCCATCTCCATCACCTGAAATCCACCCTGAGTGGGCAAAGAGTGCATGGATAAGGAAGTCCCTTGATGCACCACAGTCGGGCTGGTCGGTGAGGAGCCCCCAGGATGGAAAAAGAGCTGGGACATGGCCCCCGAGGGCATGCAAGGGGTAGCATTGGCCATTCATACAGTTCTCAGAAAACCCCCCAGTCATTAAACTATCTCAGCGAAGGAGGAGAGGAGGGGTACACAAACCGGGTCCCTCTGTGTTCTCAGTTCACCCCCCCTCCGTGTGGATCAGGGGAGAAATCCAGATCCAGGAAGTGGGGGGTTTATCCTCTTTTATGCCCCTCGGCTCCTGTTATTGCCCAGGCATGACAAGAAAAAGCAATGTATGTGAGAGACTCCTGCAAGAAGAAACACACACACACACACACCGAGGTGGGTGAAACTACCCTCCTCCTCCTCCACCTTCTCCCCTCTCTCACCTCCCTCGTCCACAGAAGTTTCCCTGCCGAGGAGAAAGTCCAAGCCTGATTGTGAAACTCTCAAGTCGTGGGAGAGAGGAAAAACAAAAACAACAACAGCAAACTTCTCCAAGTGGAGGTACAAAATGGCCTCCTTCAACAGGAAGCAGTGAGCATGAAGGGGAGCGAGGGACTGAACTGTTGCCTTGTTTCGGTTCCTGCCCCAGCTCAGTCTTTTTAGTGAGAAAGCGCAGAGCCGCAGTGAGAGAGAGCAGTGAGGGTTCCTCCTCCTCCTCCTCCTCATCCTCCTCCCCTCTCCTCTGTGCTTCCGCCAAAACCAAGAAGGAAATGAAGTGACTGACATCACCTGAAGCCAATAAGCTCCCTCCTGCCCAGCCTCTCCCTCCTCCCTTTCCTCTTCCTGACTTGGTTTGAGGTTGTGTCTCATTTGCTCCCTCCCTGGGCTGAGGCCTGTAAAAGATACCCTACGGGGGCAGCTCTTTGCTCAGATGCCCCTTTCCCTGTAACCAGTTTTCTTTCAGACAGACTGCAGATTAGGATCACATTTACTGGTATTAAATGTCGGCGGCAGGCTTCAGTTGGAAAAAGGGAAACCCCTCGTGGCCAGATGGGCAGTTTCTTTGCAGACACCAATAAAGATTTGCTCGAACGAGCAAGTTTCACACGATGCACTACTATTATTATCTTACAAAGGAAGCACATGGATAAAAAGAGTGACCTCCTAACATTGGATAGCAACGATTAGACGCTCATCGTCTTCACCTTACCTTCGTCCCAGGGCAATTACATCAACCAGCTTCTAGAGCTTCAAACTATATCCACTTCATTAAAGCAAATACCGTCATCATCTTCACGACCTTATTGCACACGCTGTTGTGAATACTGCCCACCAGCAGAGGGAGATATGTGTAAAGGATTATATTCAAAATTCAATTCTGAAATCGGGGTGAGGCCATTGGACTGTTCTGAGGCCAGCTTACCCGCAGAAATGTTTACATTTCACAGACAGACATGAAGCCCAGGGAATTTGTGCATCGATATGCCGAGTAGGTTTTGTGACAACTCTTGATTTGGATTCACTTAAATGATTTCAGGACTTGTGTCGAGTCGCTCTTTAAGGCAACACACTTCAATTTTTATGGTTCAATGAAAGTGAACTGAAAGTTATGACATAAATTGTTACTTTCATGAAACAGACCACCCCAACAAGTCTCCGAATAAACAGGCGCCTTTTCTATTTCCTATAAAACTAAAAGCTGAGATGTGTACTACGTCAAATATGTAGGTACTTGCACTTTTTGTTACGTGTAGTGATTACAACACTAAACAAGAAAAGCACTCAGAGCGCAGACCTCCGCCGAGCAGCTCATTCCCCTCCTAATTGGACCGTCCACATGGTGATCTGGATCATCATCAAAATGTTCTAAATTGTTCTTGCTATATTTATACACCAACCATGAAAATAAAAGTGAATCAGAGTTGATTTTTGCTTGTAACTGATTCTTGAATCTATAAATGGGGTTTTCAATGTTAAAATGTATTCTTTTTTTTACCGACTCCATTCTGGATCCGATCCGGATTAAATTCAGTGGTGAGATAGAGGCCCCCGCCCTGCATGACTGTCGGTCAATAATCAACCGAGATATTAAGGAAACATTTTTGAAGCTATCGACTGCAATGTTAAAGTGATCCAGAATCCAGGATCTCTTCTGGATCATCGCCAAAGTTCCTGGTAACATTCCCAACATTCCCTGAAAAATTAATTCTGAACTTTTTGAGGCATCTTACTAACACAGACAAACGGACAAACGCACACAGGTGAAATAAAACTGCCGCCTCGCCTCGCCGGAGGCAATTACTTTACCAACAGCGTTTTATCCGGGTATTTCTATGCTGGTTTTTAATAAATAAATAAATATTTCATTTTATATGTCCAGTTTTGTTCTTTATATTTTTTTAGCCCTTTACCTAAATGCAAGAATGACCAAACACAGCCGTCAACTCGCTGTACAAAAATCTTCATTTCTTTTCTTCTTTCATGACATACGACCCGTAAACAGAAAGAGAAAGTTATACGATACAAGCTTGAATGCAGTCCAAAAATATATAGTAAAACAAAATCAATAGAAAGCAGGTCTCGTCCCACGTAGTCAGAGGAAGTTTGAATACAGCTTAATAGGATGTACAAAATATCACACAGTGATAAATTGCTAATAAAAATAAAATAGAAACACAAAGAAATAAATCCTTTACCTTGGCCTCTGACAGGTAAGTTTTTTTTTTCCAAGTTTTTTTTTTTTTTTTACAAGCTATACATTTCCATTATCAATCACAAGCAATTTCTATGCCTAGCAAAGAGGAATGATTCACTTATGACAATACTGTATTCGTATATCCTAATAATCAAACTCAATGAGATGCAAGAAAGAAAACAAGAGGATGGACATTTACAACGGCTGTTCTTCAGTGAGGGGGGGGGGGGGGGGTCAAACTGATTTGTCTTTATTCTCAGATGGGCGGGTTCAAAAGAAAGTATCAGCGTACAGTCGTCAGTGATTCTCACAAATCATGAACACGAGCAGGTTCCGATCTTGAAGAAATCATTCCATTCCTCTCCAAAACCATCCGCTGGTGGACGTAGTGCAAAGGGACATGATGGACAGCAGCAGCGCTACAGTGACGTAGTTGTCCTTTCTTTGTATTCCCGTTTCAAAAGCAAATGGAGCGCTGTCCATCAGTGACGAGGAGGTGGCGTTTACCTCTATAGGCGACCTCTGACCTACCCTAAGGTGTCTCCAGTGAATATGAATGCAGGACACATTCAAGGAGACATGAGGTGTTTGCCAAAAGGACCTCTGTCCACCACCCAGCCCAATGTCATGATACAAACATCAGAATCAATAATATCTAACATGTCAAATATGACTAAAGTGGCTGAATTTAAAATGTATTTTCCCTCCAGACCATTTCAGAACGAGGAGCCCCCCCCACACACACACACACACACACACACACTCACACGGCTCGTCAAATATGAAACAGGAAACTCGCCACACAATAATCATGTGTCAAAGTTGTTGGTTTGTTTTTAAATGAAGACTCAATAAATAAGAAACTGGAAGCCGAGCGCCGCTACCTCACTACAGGACGAAACGTCAAAGACGATCCGAGCCGAAACGATCTCAGCCTGGACGGTCGCCGCTGTGACAGAAGGACCGTCAGCGACAGTCACAAATCCGCAAGATCGCCATGACCCGCGCCCTCGGATGAAACGTCACCACAGCTAAAAGGAACAACTCAAGCGCAGTCGCTTCATTTTATCTCCATCGCTCTTTAGCCTGATGAGACAGACGCTTCCTCTCTCTCTCTCTCTCTCTCTCTCTCTCTCACACAAAAACTGATCCCTGATTCGGACTCAAAACTGACAGTCTTTCATAGCGCCATGATTTGACTGGTGCATATTCAAACACACACACACACACACACTTCTGTACAGTAAAAAGCACCAAATGACACATTTGCATTGTTTGTCAAGCGCACGCACACACACACACACACTGGCCTGACAGGCCGTCTTCAGCGGCGCTCTGCAGACCCCCGCCCCGATGCGGCCGCTGGACGCTCTGTGAGCGCGTCGGCCTCCGGAGCCGAGCTCAGGTCTTGCATCTGTGCAAATGGATCGTGGCGGACATGAAGTGAAATGTGTCGGTGCATCGTGTACAGCAGAGTGACGGTTGCCCTCACACTCACAGGCAGAATCACGGGGACGCTTCAACGCCCAGACAGACGACGAGACTCGGCCCATTACGTTGATATTAAAGCTATTCGTTCCACTGCTGAGTGAGTCTAAAGCCGCCTCACATCACACACACACACAAAGTTTAACATTCTCCAACCCCAAAGTTTCACACACACTACCTGAAGTCTTTGGAATATAATACATCGATTCCCACGGAGGTCGATCAGGTCTTCTCTGACGAGATGATCTAAGAAAGGTCACTGTCTTTAGTCCTGTATGGTTAATAAGAATGTTAAGCCCCAAGCAGCCGGTAAACTATTAAAACAAAAACAAAAGCTATGTGGTGAGGCATTTGTGTGCCGTGCAATGCAAATATTTCCTTGGTGAAACTGTGAAATGTGAGCCAGTGTGTTGAGAAGACGAACACACACTCGTATCGCGGTTTGAAAGAGTCTGCAGGCGCAAAATAAAGCTGAACAGGATACTGTAGTGTATAAAAGTGCTACTCCAGAGAGGATTGTCTGACAACGGAGCAGCCAAGATTGGAGTTACAAAAAGCAGTGCGATTAGTATTACAAGAAGAAGTCAGTGAGTTTCAGACGACGACGACGAGGGGGACCGAGCGGAGGCGCCGCCCCTGTGGAAGTGGGGAGCAGGACAATCTGTGTGTGGCGAAATCTGTCCACTGCAGTCGTCCGTCTCTTTTGGCCCAGACATTAGTGTCGGACTGTAAAAGGCAGAAGAGAAGGTAAACAGTCAACAACAAGTTATCATACTTTAACCACAAAGTAAAGACAGTCACAAAAGAGAAGAAGCAGAGGCCCGGATATCCTGATCTCAAGTTCCAAGTCAGTCAGACTTTATCTATTTATAAATCACTCGATTCTACAACATCCAAACTGCAACTCGACAGTTTTTCCTTTTCATCATCCCACTGATGCCTATAAATGTCAGTAATATTCTTTGCCCACTCATTGGATAACTCCCCACTGATTCAGAGAACACGATGACGCTTTCCCCCTGCTAGCACTAACAGAACTAACGATCAGATAATAACACGAACAGTTCTGCAGCTCGCTTGACCTTGACGGACTCTCACTGGGCCTGCAGCCAACAGTCAATTACCTCCGTCTCACAGAACAGCGATCAGCGCCGTCAGACAAATATCTTAGCGAGTGCATCTGCTCCGGCGCTGCCGATGAAGGGTTGCGACGGGTGGAACGCCACGTCGTGGATGGCCTCGTCGTGCTTCTTCCTGTGAGCTGTGATCTCCTGCACGCATGTCCTGTTGTCCAGCATCCACAGGCGCACTGAGCAGTCATGGCCTGCAGGTGGGCGGAAAAACAAAGACGGCAACGTCGTGAGAGGCCTTCAAAACGTCAACGACCGGTAGGTTTGAGCAAGGGTGGAAAATATCCACGCCGGTTTGGTGTGAATTTTAAAAAAAACCACCCTAGATCGGTGCACTTCACTCCAACAAGCCCGTGACCGGGAGCGTGGCGGCGCCGCGATCCATCAGAAGAACTGTGACAAGTCATGTTTCCGTTCCTCACAACAAGCAACCGAGAGAACGCTTCTTCATCATTTATAGATTCAAGCCTTTTTAAGAAATGATGGGGAAATGCTGGAGGGGCTTTAATTTGAAATAGGCGATGCAGAGTTCGTCTACCGTGCACAGTTTCTGTGTGTGTGTGTGTGTGGATGTAGCAGAGCTGAGTGGGACTCACTGCCAGAGATGAGGTAAGTGCCTTTAGGGTCTGTGGTGAGGCAGGTGACTGCATCCAGGTGAGCCACCATAGAATGAACAACTTTACCTGCGTAGGCATAACAAAAAAAAAAAGCAGGCTTAAACAAATGCATTTCAATTTCTGAGAAAAATGAAGTCTACAGAGGAGAGGAAGTCACGACAAATTCGATCCCCTCCTGCACGTGCCTGTCGTGTTGTCTAGGAAGCGGATGGTGCGGTTCTCGTGTGCAGTGATGGACACGGGCTCAGATGGGTGACTGACCACGCGGTTGATCAGCTCGCTGCCTGCAAACGACATATTAATCAAACATCGTTTGAGCTGGTCACTGAACTATATGACTCTGATGGAGCATACCGTCCTTGGTCTGCGTCTCCAGCGCCGTGGTGCTCTGCTCTGCGTTGAGGTCGTAAAGCAGCGTCTCACCGCCGTCAAAGGAAGCCACCACCTGGCTGGGGTCAGAGGCCACGAAGGCCACCGAGGTCGGCGTGCCGTGCTCTGGGACAACACGCGATACGGTGAGGCGGCGCGGATATAACGCCAAAGGTCAAAGCAAAATCCTCTACGCAAGTTACTCTACCTCGCTCCTTGTTGAAGACAGACAGACAGGGAGAGGAGCTCTGCGGGTCCCAGATGCGAATGGTGCCGTCGGCCGAGCACGAAGCGACGCGATGGTGGACTGCCGAGTAGGCCAAACCCCACACGCCGTCCTCGTGACCTGCTAGCACGCTGCTCTCGATGCCAGGATCTGAAAGCACAAACCTATCAACCCAAAGCGTTCATCTTTATTTCCTTCATAAAGATTCCACCACTGACCGTAGTTATCGTAAGGATCCACATTGAGGTCTGGCATCTTCCAACATCTGACGGTTCCGTCTAGACCGCCACTGTAGCACGAGTCGCCATCTTCGCCCATGGTCAGAGACAGAACAGCTCCACTGGACGGAAAAAATACAGAAGTGGGAGATCAGTTAATATATCTTTGAAGGTATCAATAAATGATGTCGGTAGCTCTGAGTGAACTCACCTGTGTGCTCTGAACGTGTAGATGGGCTCGACATCCAAGGCTGCGTTCCTAAAGGGGGGGGGGGGGGGCACAGTCTTTTAAAGTAAGAGCCCTGCTTCTATTTATTATACCAGTGTTTCCCAAGGCACATATTTGACATTAGGAGAAAAAAAAGCAAAACATTTCCTCTCCTTCTGACAATTCCTTGCAAAACGGAAGATTTTCTCTGATGGCGTCTCCGTCCGCAGAGCACACATTTGCAAGGAGTTGTGCATGTCCACTGATAGCGGTAGATTTCTCGAATTGCAATGCAAAAAATATCTTTTCCATGCCTGCAGCTAGCTCTCAAAGTTTTCTCACTCATCTTGGTGGTTTTCTTCTGTTGAGAGATGGTGTTAATTTTGTTGGACAGCCTTTCCCAGCGCCATTCTTAGCGGATCCGGTTGACTCCCCGGTAAAAGTGATCCCAAATGTAACTTTCATTGCATCGTCTTGAGCTCACCTTCTTCGCTTTCTTCTGACCGATACTCGTCTGGGTCAGAATGTTCTTCGGGACCAGAGGGTCCTGATTGAGTTCCTTTTCTTTTCAGATATTTATCTAACGCTCATCACTGCCACTGCCTCTCTCAACGCATCAACGACAGCAACAGCAGGTAGATAGACATTCGCCACCTGACGCCATCTAGTGGAGGAGCATTTAATTGTCCTGTCTGTCACTACAAACTCTTCACAAAGGTAGATGAACAAAGACACACTATTTGCACTAAATACTTTTTTTTTTTTTTGGACAATTGGATATTCTTCCATGGCACACCCGATGTCTAAAGGCACACTAATGTGTTCTAACCATTAATTTGTATGGATTTATTTTATGTTATCTGCCTTTTGCTCATCGATTTTCCTTGCGGATGCAGCAGTTCTTACTTTTTAGAGTGCATGGACTTGTTGAGGTTCCACAGTTTTAGTGTCCCATCCTCTGAGCCTGTGAGCAGCACAGCTTGGCTGGGGTGAAAGGTCAAAGCTCGAATGGCATCAAAGTGGCTGCGTAGTGTAAAGCGGGGGTTCCACGTCTTCTTGAACTCCTCTCGGCTATCCTGAATCTGACAGGAAAAATGTTCAAGTCAGGAACCAATGCTCTTGTGTAAGGCGTGCATCGTGTGGGAGCATATTTACATCCATGGAGAGATCGTTGTCATTAGCAACGGTGAGATCAGCCAACTCGCCCAGGTTCATGTCCCCTCCTCCGACAGCGTCCATAATGAAGACGTCAGATGAGAAACCCAGCGCACCACCTGCAAGTCGTAGGTAGAAAAAGAGCAAGAGCTGCTGCTGTGTCCTGACAACGTCCTAGAAATACAGCCTCTAACTTTAAAAATGTAAAATAGCAAAGACACTTTCAGCTGCCTCCCCCCCACTGCGTACCAGAGGAACTATTTATAGACGCAGGAATAACTTTAAATACTCCTACCCAGGCCATAAAATGAAAATCTGAGACATGACAAGATCTAAATTTAAGATTCAAGTCATGCATTGGGAGAAGAGTATAAGGGAGAGGAGAGTACATGTTTGCCCTACGGGACGCGCTCGGTGGGGAAGCCTTACCTTCCCCGGAGCGAGCCTGTCCCGATACAGAGGGAGGCGGAGTGGGTTTAGGAGGGAAGTCCGACATCATGCCTTGTAACTTGTTCCTGTGGTTCTCTGAACCCGGCAAGAGGAGAGAGACACAAGCATCCAGTCATGCAGTGAAGCAGAGGAATGACAGATGGGTGAAAATGGAGGCAGAGAGCAAAGACTTCAGTCTCTCTCTTTTCACAAATACTCACAATAAAGTAAAATATAAGTTTGAGAAGACAAGACAGGCGGTGTAAAAACGGCTCAAAGGATGAAATCTGGGGCAATCCAGAGAAACCCGGCAACACAACCTTCTAAAAATGACCCTATATCCCCAAAAGTACATCTACCCTCAGAGAAGACAAAGGACAGCTGGTCAAACAGGACAGAGGCAGGTGGTTGGAAAAAAGAGGTTGATTTTATTGCCAAGAAGAGATGCCAAAACATGAGAATCGTTACCGCCAGGCTCGGTGGTGGGAACGATTCAGACAGTGAAGGTGCTCATGGGTGTTGCTATGAAAACGTCGTACCTAACTCCCGGCCATCCCCTGAGATCCGGGCCTCTCCTGCCCCCTCCCCATCCTCCCCGGAGCCCAAGAAGTCAAATTCACTGAGGGCGTCTTCTGAGTCATCTTCGTCCTCCTCGTCCTCCGGGTCTAGGTCTGTGGTCATGGGCTCCGGACCCATCTGAAAACATGAGATGCAGATCAAAGAGACTTGTGTCACACGCGTGTGATCACTCATTACGCATCATCTCATCCTTCAACCACTGGTCACACCTTTACACGAGACTTCTTGTTCTTGCGGGGTCCATCGATACAGTCGGTGGCTATGCCCCGGAAGTCATCTTCCTCATCGCTGTCGTCTTCGTCGTCATCCTCGCAGCCATGCAGGAAGGGAATCTTATCGAGTACCGATCCACCCAGACGTTCCTGAGAGCTTTCCTTGCCGGCGTTCCTACAAACACCGAAGTATTAAAAACAACTCCTTGCAGCTCGATGCATTTCCTCTACCACAATCCTCTCTGGAGTACTTTTATATTACCTCAACTACACTGTATTATACTATATTATTTAAAACGCGTCCATGACAATCAGACAGCAGTGCAGGTCATCGATCGACCTACGACCTATGCAACTTATGACTGTTCCACTTTACCGAAAAGCAAGCGAATCACTGGTCATTGGAATCGAGTGAGGGACAGTTTGCCCCCCCCCGCGGTCTTACCCACGATGCCTACCATGAGGAAACTGTCTCCATCTACATTCACATGGGTGAAATACACAAAGCTGACTCCCCTCACAAGTTAGGTAAACTCGTCCACTGAACACTGGGGCGAGTATACCAAGTAAAACTACATCACTAGTACGCGACTGAACATTTTATGTGCAGTAGATAAAATTTAGACTCCATTTAAAACAATACAATAAATGATATAGCCAATAACGTAAGATAAAGAACAAAGTACAATTGCAGGTAAACTACTATTTTATTATGCGGTCTGTGAAGTATTATTATGTAGTTAAATTTGTATTCAACATGGAAATTGTGAAATGCGCCAATAGGTGCAATACTTTGTTTAAACTGGCTATTAATTAGGGTTTTTGTCAATGTTGGAGTTTGCAGCATGATCAGAACCGACCCACAAAATACCCTACATGCTTTGCGTCAGAGGTCTGCATCTCTTCTCCTGGTCCACGACACCAAAATATCAGCGAAGAGACAGATAAGAGCATCAAGAGAGGAAGACTGTACTCACTACTGTACTCACCTCTTGATTTGTTCCTCTATCTGTCTGACCAACAACGACTCTCCGCCCGCCCGGGGCTCTGGCTCGGGACAGGCCTCCCCGGCAGGCGGCCCATTGGCCTCTGGGCTGCTCCGACCGAGCAGCGACCGCACACGTTTGGACCGCATGTCCAGGATGGTATCTGAATAACCCACTTCCTCAAGATATCTGCAGTCACAGGGCAACACATGAAAAATATATACCAAGAAGCATAGAGGAAGAAAAAATCCTTCCAATCCCGAATACATGAAAACCCAATGACAACACTCTGGCTGAACACGATGAGATGACAGGACTTACTTGCGTAGTAGCTGACGCCCCTCCTTCCAGGACATCTGATTGGCTGGTTCAGAGTCCGACTCGGCCGGCCCATTGGGAACTACCGACAAAAGATTGGATAACAGTAAAGCAACTGCAACAGCATAAATAAAAAATAAAAAATAAACATTTCATTACTTGCAGCAAGGATATATTTCTAAATAACACTGATTTAACATACGCTGATCTGCCTCGAGCTCCGGCTTCTTTTCTCCAGCACTCTGGTCATTTCCTGTCTTCAACTTCTGGTGCTTAGCCCTGAAACCCCAGCAAAGGCCGTATGAGGATTTACAGCAAGCGCATGAAAGTCTTTCACTATCAAATCTCGATGCTGAACGCAACACTCGGGGACACAGGGACATTTGTCTCACCGTTCCTGTTTGAGGGCATACTCCAGCATTTTGATCCGTCTCACCAGGTCCTGTTTCATATTATCCTGCCCTTTCCTCTCGCCCTGCAGAAATGCCACCTGAGACTGAAAACACACACAGGCAGCACAAAAGTACCTTTAAGAAAAAAAAAGACACTCCTCAAATATCTCTCGGATTATGTAGACACCAGGACTCTGCCATAACTATTTTGACTTCTGAGGAGCCAGAATAAATAGAGGGTTGTGGAACAAGGCTCTTATTTTTAACATCTCCTAACCGGAGCCTCAGAGTGCAGCAGCAGAGGAAAACACTCAGCCGGGCCAAAGTCAAGCACTCTCCTAAATAGCGTCCTTCCTTTGCGCGCTTCCTCCCTCATTTTCCATCAGTTTCCTTCCGCGTTTTAAAGATAAAAAAACTTTACCTTTAGAAAGGAATGTGGTGACTGAGTCGGACAATTAAAAATGGATTTGTGAGAAGGCCAGCGAAGTGAGTGGAGCAGGGTTGACGGAGAACTGCATTTAGAGAAGGGCGTCGCTTTGGAAAACCATTTTAAGGCAGGACTTGACAAAAGTGGAAGAAAAAAATGGGAAACCTTTGGTAGAAACTGTGTTCAAAGTTGGAAAAAAACAACACAACAACAACACTTTGCTTGATTTGTTTGTTTGTTTATGCAAAATCTCCTGACTAGGTTTCCACGAAACTTGATGTTAAGATGTTGCATGGCTCAGAGTAGACCCAATTAAATGTTGGTATTAATCTCAATGAAAGGAATGCTTCTAGTTCTCCATTATGTAGCGAAATAGGATGTTTTTCTACACTGTAATTTATCGCGCAATATTGCAAAGTCCTTGATGAAACAAGTCCCCTTATAAGTCCAGAAGCCTTAAATAAAGCTTACAGAGTTATGAGTTTGTCTTTTAATAAGACTTGAATTAAAGGCCTGTTGGACCTTGGCGGAGGTACACGTTCTACTCGGTGTCATTCTAGTCATGTTTGTTGTTGCTAAATCAGAAAGATGCCTCAAAGTTCTTTGATGATTCTGCATAGCGGTGTCTGTTAGGATTAGAAGACCAAGAAGAGTTGATCAAATGTTCGATGCGTAACTCTGACGGCACCCTGTCGTTCAATCAAGCCTCGCCTCATATCAAACTCGTAGCCATCTCGAAGAGCCCTCTTAAAACCTCAACGTCAGGTGTGCTTGCATTTCGTAGGAAACGCAGGTTTTAGCTCAATTCAAGATGTTGAGGGTTTGTAATGAGAGAAAATTCCACCTCCCGTGTTAATAACGAAAACCGAAGCGGAGGCGTAGCGTGTCTGCAGGAGAACATGACAAATACTACTTGCACAAGGCTCTGCTCTTTTTATCATTGGGTTTGCATGCAGGTGACCGTTAGCACAATAGCTTAGCATTGTCTTTCCTGTCTCCCTCTCTTCTTGTCTGTGCAAAGTAGCACTGGAGCATTAATGCCGATTGTTTTACAGTCCATTTCTCCTCCAGCACATACTTGTGCACACACACACACACACACACACACACACACGCATAGAAATAGAACAGACAGACACTCGGGCTAACTTGGTCACGCAGAAAAGGATGTGCATGTGTGTGTGCGTGTGCGCAACGTAGGACGGCAACGGCACGTATGGGCATGGCGGGACGTCCCAACTGGCTCAGAGCGAGCGCAGGGTCCTCTCTACTGCCCCGACACTGGATACGCGACACCACAGGTGGACATTCACGCTGAAAATGCCACTCAGAGACGTGCTACAGTCTCCCCGACGCACCACGCTACCAACCCAGACAGCAGTAAGGTGATAGCGCTGTTGGCGGAGCCCTCAAACACCGCTGATGGGTTTTTGCCGCAGCATTCGAGCTAGTCCTGAATGTCATAAAAGCACAACATGTCATGTGTAGGCAGCATGTGATCAGCACATGGCCACGGGTGGCATGCTAACGGGCATGTTGGAAGCGCTAGGGGCATGCTGGCCATAAACCCAGACTGCTGTGGCTTGTGAGTGTCAGAATGTAAGCTAGGTCATTTCTGAAGCCTGCACGGTGATCCGGCGATCCTTTTCTTCTGGTACCAACTGTCCCAGCGAAGCCACATTACATCCAGCAAATGAGAATAACGAGCTCCGACATGTCGGACGTGATGGGCCGAACCCGACTTCCATTCCCAGTCTTCCCCTCACGTGTGAATAAAAGCAGCGAGCACAGCCAGTTTGTTACTGTTCATTCATATTTTATCAGCCGTCTATTTATAACCACATAGATTTGAGTCAGGAAGGAGGCTTTTCATTGCCTTAAGATGAGAAACAATAGTAAGTTTTTGTTTCCTGCGGGTTTCTCAAGCTTGGGAATTGCATAACAGAGTCAAACGTGATGACAGGAGGAAGATCATACAAACATGCTGGAGAGCATAACCTCCGTCTTTTGGCAGTATTATGACTGAAACAACAGGGGAAGCTTGACTCAAGGCTTGTCACACATTTTAATTAATTTAAGACTCAAGATCACTTCTAAGATAGAAAAACACTCAGAGAGCGCAGACCTCCGCCAAGCAGCTCATTCCCCTCCTAATGGGATTTACACCGTCCACACGGTGATCTGGATCATCAACAAAAGGTTCCAAATTGTTCTTGGTATCTTTATACACCAACCATGAAATGTAAAAGTGAATCAGAGTTGATGTGTATTTTTAACAGATTTTTGAATCCATAAATGGGTTTCAATGATAAAAATGCATATTTTTTCATGACCTCATTCTGGATCAGATCCAGAAGACATTTTCCACGAGAGTTCATATCGGACCCTTTTATGACTGTGATTTTTGGTGAGTGAATTGAATGAGTATTTTACAAGATATGACTTTTTGAAAAAGCCTCTATTTTAAGTTAGTGGGAAAATCCAGAATTTTGTATCCAGATGGGTTTCTGGATCACTCTCAAATCTCAAAATTTAATGGGATGTAAATTAGACCCATATTCAGATTTTGTAAAGGGGTGTAATGGATTGGACTTTGCTGATGATATGGATTCTGGATCTTCTTTTTCTCTCTTCACATTGTGAGGTCATTAAATATTTTTTCATACTAATAAATATAATAATGAGACAAGTACAATAAAAATATCTAGGCAGAGACAGCTCATGATGTTCCACCACATACGGATTACAGGATCCAGATCAGCGACCCCATTCACTCTGTTGATACCTGATACACGACTGATAACAAGCATCATTGCAAAAACCAGGAGTCGACTTCCTGGATCATGGAATGAAGCCGTATAACAAAACATGGCAAACTGTGTAAAGTGATGACATCATGGTGACATCATCATAATGTGACAATTTATCATCTCCTTGCGACGATGAAAAAAAGCACTTTTTGGTCAAGAGGCCCAAACACTGATGGAAATTGCAGAAAGTGCTTCTTCTGTAACAAAATAATTTTCTTATGGAAATTCTAGCTGGCGTGTTCTACTCTGGATTAACACATTTGCAAGATGCAAAAGATGACGCATCGAAAGTTGGAGCGAGTATGACTGATCCTGCTGCTTTTACAAATATATGAGCCCCTGCTCATCACCAACGTCTGTGAGAGAGATCACAATTCAGAAAGTTCCCTTTAATAACTCAGATGCACAAAACACAAAGTTAAGCACAGACTGCTCTGTGCTAACACTCAGCAGCAAAATGCCATATATATATATATACATACTATTTACTATAACTCCTACATGCAGTGATTGCAGCCATGTGTCACCATATTTTAGGGACAACAGTAAATGCACAATATCTAAAACTTATTCAAACCTCATGATGTATATATTAGGAAGTAAAATGGAACAGATTGAACTGGTCATTTTATGGTCATTTTATAACCAGGTAAGATCCGTGTTTGAGTCACGTGTGGCCTTTTCTTTGATCACTCCATTTTCCCTTTAGTGTCTTAGTAATAATAAATGTTAACATTAGCTCGTTAGCATTTTTAACAGCCTAAACTTAATTGTATTGCATTGTGTTCTTTTATACAAAGCTACACTACGAGCTTGTGTAATAATATCCGTTCCGGCCCTCGTTCGTCGGAAACGTCGCGATGAAACGATGAAGTACATTTACCCGGAGTTCGTCTCTCTCAGCCTCCCAGCGGTATTTCTCGGCCTGGAATCGTCCCCATTCGTACTGGATGAAGTGGAGGATCCCAGGAAGCGTCATTCCCGAGTCCCCGTCCTGCAGCTCTCGAGTGTGGGACGATCCGGGCACGGCCCCGGTTGCTACTGCCGCCGCCACCGCTGCCATCACACCGGTCGCCGCAGCAGCTGGTGTCGCCGGGCCCATTGCTGCTTTGGGCCCGTTTGGGTTGCGCCCCACTCCGCTGCTACCTCCAGAGTTCGGGTTTGGTCCTCCGCCGGATCTGTCCGCCTCCATTTTAACCGCGCAACCTTCCGCCAGGACAAGGAGGTGGAAACGGTCAGAATGTGCGAAAAATAATGATAATTTAAAAAGAAGAAGAGCCTCGTACCCGTCTTCCAACGGAGCACCAGCCCACTATAAACGACCCTCTTTTCTTCTCTTTCTTACGCGCACAGGGCAAATTACTACTCAGGTGGTAAAATACCACACATCCGCTTCGAACCTTCAGTATAAAATACGAGCAAGTATTAGCTTGGAAAATATAATACTTGGACAGTAGAGTCCGATCGGTTTATCAATTAGTCATTTTAAACAGATTTTTATATTTAGATACGTTTGTAACATCAACATCGAAAGAAGGCTGTTAGAAATCTACGACCCAAAGCGTGTGCCAAGATTTTGTTAGCGACTCTTATTTTGTATGCTGCGGATTCGTTTCCTCTTCTTGTGTTTGGTGGGTGACAAATAAAGGGTCACGTTTGGTACAATACACAATGAACGTGCCGCTGAGATGGCTCATTTCCTGCCACTTTGTGGCCCAGGCTCCTTGCGTGTCCTGTCGAAGATAGTTAAAATTATCCACAACTGTGTTTCCGGTTGTTGTTGTGGGGTTTTTTTTAATTGGAAGATGATTAATTTATATTCATATTCAAATAGAACTTAGACTTATACATTTTAAATATTGTTGTTATTTATGAAGTGAGGAAACGATTAAAGCGAGAATTCTACCTTTTCAGAAAAAAAATCATGCTTCCTATGTTAACGTTCCATTACCAAATCTCCCCAGAGCTGGAGTCGGTGTTAATAGCTGCTCCAACTGGTTGTGTTTCTTCAATCTCACGGTTTTAAAGCATTAAAAAAAATCTATGTATAAAATTAGACTGAATTATATATCAAATCACCGCCCAAATGTATATATTTTTATTATTATTATTATGGTGCTGAACATACAATCAGGCCAAACAATCAAAAACATATTTAGAGAGCTATGTGCGGATTTTGCGTCCGTATTCTTTCAAATTCATTTGGTTGGTCGTTTTGAAGATTTTTGAAGATTAAACTTTTATTCTGAAGAAATGGCAGCCGGAAGTTGTCAGTTATCGCTGCAGAAATGAGCGGAATGGCTTCACGGCGAAGCGGCGCAGTGTCTAAAATATTTAAGGCTGCGTTAAGCGTTATAGGAAATAAACATATTAAGGCGACTTGAGCGCTTTATCAGGAGATCTTCCTTAAATGTATGAAACGCGGTTCAAATATTAAAAATGTCTGCGTCTGCTTGCGCCGCTACCGGAGCTGGCTCAGACGGACCACCGTGAATCCCGAATCTAGTACAACAAGGTTAAATTAAAGCGCTTCTCGCTGCTCGCACCTTCAGCAACATGGCCAGCGGGAGAATAAAATAGATGCAATTACGGTGAGTGTCCTGAATATTGCTGGGCTATTGTGTTTTTATGTTAATTGTCGTTGCAGCTAACGTGAGCTACTTATAAATTCACTATGACTGGATTATTTATGGTTTATTGGTACTGCTTGCTATTCCAGATCAAAAAATCTCAGCTGTCACGTGTTTCATTTTTACAGCATCCTGGGGGAGACAAAAAAATAAAAAATAAAATGTGAATGTTTTTCCTGTCTTTTCGTAGGTTGTCTTCTTTATTGCTCTTTATTCTAATGGGAACCTAGAACCCACTGCTCTAGCCAGAACTCTCCATTCTCCTGAGGGTGAACAGAAGTTGCCATGCGGATCAGTCTCTGCCAGGGCCTACTAACTGGCGCCATCCTCCTCAACCTCCTCATCCTCTACTATGTTTCCCAAGCTCAACAGAAAATGATGGACAAGAGGAAGGAGCTCGGCAGGGGCTCGAGGAGGGCGTCCCTTCCAGCCTCTGGTCTGGCGGGAGGCCTGGGCTTGCTGGCTGGGGCCGGTGGTGGCCCTGGGGCCGTTGGAGGAGGAGAAGGGCACGGCCGTGGCCCCCGCGTGACTGTTGTGCTTCGGGATTTTGAAAACTTTGAGAATTATGTTGCAGATGTGGCTACTTCCTTCCACCGCCAGAGGCCCGAGCTTCCGTTCCTGGCTGTGGCTGACGCGTCGCCGTACCCTCCCCTGGTGCTTCCAGAAGGCGCACGGCTTCTGGTGCTCTCCCCATCCCCCGACCACCCGCCGCAAGCTCACAGGCCGGAGTTCCACGTCCAGACGGAGTTCGTGCTGCTGGTGCCCGACGGGGTGGAGTTGGAGCAGCATCGGTCAATAGAGAGGTTGATCAGGGAGTTGGAGGGCGAGGGTGGGGGGCCTGTGAGGTTGGTGGCGGCGCCCGTGTTGGCTCGATCTGCTGTGAATTGTCTCCACCTGCGGGTTAACCTCCGAGAGTGGACGGCCACCTACTCGCCGGCTGCGTCCGGCAGCAGCGGCAGCGTTTGCACCGCCTTGCAAGGAGACGCAGTTGTCCTCATTCGAACCGAGGACCTGTTCAACCTGTCCGTCCCTCTGGGGCGGCCGCTCTTCTCCTCGCTCTTTGTCCAGACGGCCCTGAGAGGATGGAAGGTGAAGCTGCTGGAGTGTCCGTGCTTCTCCGCCAACCGCCGGCCGCTGTTCAGCTCCGCCCACAACCAGTGGAAGGCCGACACCCGACTGAAGGAGGCCACGGGGAGGCTCATGAGGAGCTTCGGTCTGAAGCGCCTCCTCCTGCCCGAAGGGAAGGAGCAGTGGCACGGCTGCGGTAAAGACACGCCGCGCTGCTTCGGCACGGTGCAGGACGACACCCCGGACTACCTTTATCTGGATCGTTGGACACCTCCCTGTTGTTTGCGAGCTCTCAGAGAGACGGCCAAGTATGTTATAAATATCCTGGAGAGTTCAGGCGTGCGCTACTGGCTGGAGGGGGGGACTCTCCTGGGGGCGGTCCGCCATCAAGACATCATACCCTGGGATTACGACGTGGACCTGGGCATCTACCTGGAGGACGTGCCTAACTGCGATCACTTGAAGAACTTGGACTCGGGCTCTCTCGTGGACGCTAACGGCTACGTCTGGGAGCGTGCGGTGGAAGGAGACTTCTACAGAGTCCAGTACAGCGAGGTCAACCACCTGCACGTTGACCTGTGGCCTTTCTACCCGCGCAACGGCGTCATGACCAAAGACACGTGGACGGAGCACAAACAAGACGTGGAGTTCCCGGAGCACTTCCTGCAGCCGCTGGTGCCCATGTCTCTGGCCGGCATCGCTGCCTACGGCCCCAACAATCACAGAGCCTTCTTAGAGCTCAAGTTCGGAGAGGGGGTTATCGAGAACCCCCAATACCCCAACCCGGCCAAGAAGAGGCTCGACCGAAGCAAATTATGAGCGATGACGGAGACTTTTCTATCGGATTGTATTTTGTTTACCGGATGGGACAAATTATCTTGTTTTGTTTTTTTGCTGTCAAAATGGCACCTGTTAATTTGAGAAAAAACTGAAAGCCATTTAAAAAGGACAAATCTCAGAGTGAAACACTATTTATAAAACAGCATTCTGTATCTGTTGTAATATGCAGTCAAATATTAATAATATTGATAATCTATAAAAGCTAAAATACTGGATCCGTGCATATGCATTTAAAAGTTAGAGTCTTTGTCAGATTAAATGTCTGAATTTCTGGACTGTCTTGCCTTGATTTGCACTGATTCTTTTCCATTTGTATGCATTCTGGATGTTTCCATTTATTGACGATGTTTGCTATCTGACCACGTCGGTGCTGAAACGAGAACACAGTGAAGCCGACAAACTGTAAATGAATGACGCCACGGATTTCAGTCGACGTTGCGGCTGAGCCCCCCCCAGAAGTGGAATTGAAATTGAGAATATATATTTTCTAGAGTGATAGCTCATCATAGAAACACACCAGGTTCTCTGGGCAGGTATCGCCTTTGCTGTCGTTGTGCAGGATGCATCAATGTCACTTCAGTTCGGCAACGGGTCAAATAAAAGTGTTGTGTCAGTGTGTTCATGTGACCAGTTTGTTTTTAGGCCAGGTGGCAAACCCGAACTCAGTTAATGTGCAGTCCTGATTGCATTGGTTTAACATTAGATGGGGCAATAGAGCTGTGTTAGTCCCAAACTGCCCCCTCTGCTGTCGGTTTGCACGCCGCCTTCAGCCAGATGTCAGGAACCGGTTTTACAGGCGACAACGAGAATGAGACATCACAGGAACGCTGCTTGCTTTGATGAACTTGCCAATAATGATCATGAGTTTTTAGAAAAGCGCTATATAAATAAAATGTATTATTATTATCAAGCAAAGAATTAGATCTTCAAATCATTGAATGGTCTTGCCCCCTCCTACCTCTCTGAGCTTCTTTACCCCCTACATCCCTGCTGGACGCCCGAGTACGAAGCTGAAGTTCAGAGGGGACAGAGCGTTCCGTCGCTGCGACTTAACCCCTGCACATCGGGAAATCCCCGTCACCGTCCGCCTTCAGAGAGACTGAAAACGCACTTTCATTCATTGATATTCTGAGGCGGCCTGGCACTGGCCGTAGGTGCGTTATTGGTTTCTTCTATACTTACATTTAGTATTTTTTATGCTTTAATCTTGCACATGCGCAGCACATTGTGCCAGCTAAGGTTGTTTTAGAATGCTTTATAAATAAAGTTGAGAATTAAGCAATGAGGATTGCTTATGCATTTCTGGGTAAGCAGACACGAGGTCGTGTGATTATTTTTGGCTTCAACCCCCCCCCCCAGCCTGGTTCGTGCCATCTTGTGGCACCTGGGGTTGACTGCAATCACCAAAAAAACACTAGTGTTTCCTTACTCAGTGACAAATGTTAAAAGAGGAAGCAGTAAAAAAAATAATCAGGTGAACATTTTAAGACTTTTAATGTTTAAAATCTGACAGAATATTGAGATTGAAAGCAGGAAATCTGAAGCACAGCACCAATAATGTTTAAAGACAACTATCATATCCAAGCAACAAACTACGGTCCAACCAGACCGAACAGACATCCATACCGCAAATTACAGAGAGGAATGTTATCTTCACACCCATGCAAAAAAAAAAAAAATGCAGTCGGCAGAAATTGGAGTTTTCATGTGTGACTGTAGAGGTAATAAGTCAATGATTTCATAGATAACCGTCACTGCAGATTCTGGAATCGAGTACAAAACACAAGATGCAGTGTTGAATCCATAGAAAAACGTAACTGTTCATTTGACAGTGCCCTGTATCCCAGTCATTTGGTAGCGCTTGAAATGTCTAAAAGACAACATCATATACCGTTACATGTAGATATACAGCATCGCAAAGCTATTTGTGGAAACCGGATCGTTAGTGAGCCCAGGACGACTTGTCTTTTCGCCAGTGCACCAAACATGAAGTCACGCAGGTTTCACAATGTTTGGTGACAAACAACAACAGGAAAGAAAACAAACGCCAAATGGAAGCACCAGCTACATCTGCTACCGAAAACCAAGACTGAAGAACACCATCATTAAACAATAAAATCACCAGTTATTACAAGTCACTGGCAAATATGCCAAGTTGCCGTCATATCAAAAGTCTCAATTTGTATTATTTTGATTTGGGAAATAAAAAAAAAATGTAAAAACAATGAGCCTAAGCATTAACAATAAAAAGGTTTTTGATTGGATAAAGCTGACCATCTCACTTAGGTTTCCAATCGGGGACGAGAACCCGTCACCCACACACGTGAGGACACCACATAATCAAGTTGTTAGTGCCTTTCTGATAAGCTGTGCTTACGGTAACTTAAAATGTAAAATAAAGTTTCATAAAATTTTAAAAAAGCACATCTCCCTGGAAATCTAACGGCTTTCAATGCCTTCTTCCGGCTTGCTGGTTCTGTGATTTCCTTTTTGGTCTCAACAGTACAATCTTGGAGCCACAGTTAAGAACGAAGTCGCGTTCGGTGCGACTGTACGGGGTCCGTCGGAGCGGACCTAAAAGCTCAAAGGCAGTGCGTGTGTGTGTGTGTTGGTGTTCAAGCATTGCAAGTCCGTGAGATCATTTAAATCATATCTTTGGGACATTTCATTCGGTGTGCTACAGATTACACCGAAACTCTTGACGTCGGCACCGTTTGGTTTTTCTCAATGGTTCTGTGCATGAAGCAAAACAGACAAAAAGGTTCTAAAAAAACATTTTCAACCCTCAAATACTATAAATATAATATGATTGTGCATTTTGCCATACACAAATCCTCAGTCACTTTCCATGCACATTAAATGAACACACAAATAGTGCTCAATATACTTTCCACGTGACAAATATTTAACACACAAGGCCGATTCGATCAATCCATTTTCTTGGAGACAGTCTCTAGGCGGAGTAGCGGCTGTAGAGAACTACAGGCGCGTCTCCGCCTTGCGGGTCAGGGGCCTGCTGGAGCCCATCCCAGATAACCACAGAAGAAAGGCGGAGTACACCCTGGATGAGACGCCAGCTCATCGCGGGGATAAGAACCATTATATAAATAAAATAAACGAAATCTGCACCAAAGTGGCCAATCACGTATAACAAAATGCACAAGTGAAGTACCTTTATATTACGAAACTTTCTAAAACATTCACGGCCATATGAGATTTGTTTTTCTGCACAAGAAGTTTGACAAAGATTTTTTTTTAAAAAAGAAAAAAAAAAAACGCTGATACAACAAAAACATTTTCAAAGCATTTGGATTCAGGATGGAGAATATATGCAACATCTTAATCTTGCTAACGGACACGGGGTGTACCAACCTGTACCATGGTCCTTACCTGTGGCGTGCTAATTGCATGAGAAATCTGAGTGTCTAAGCCAGTGAATCCATCCAACCTCCATTCCTCAGCAATGAAAGATCTGGTTCCTTAGCAACACCGAACCTGACTGATAACATCTGGCAGAGGGTTCCTCTGGCCTCTTGACACCGAGATGAACACCTGGTTTACACAACCCGACTACATAATGAAATTCTGGCTTCGAAATTGATGGACAAAAAAACAAAATGCTCGAAGAACTAATTAGCCGAAACAACACAGTAGCTAGACAAATGTGCAATACCTCAGAAAGGAAAGCTGCAATGTGCATGATGTGGATGCTTTAAACCCCCCCCGATCGCTGGGTATGTGGTGAGCATGTTCATCTGCTCTCCACACGCCCGTCCCTCCGGGGAAAAGAGGGACTGGCAGCTGTTTGCAGGGGTTTCAAATAAACAAGAGGATCATTGATGATGTCGGTAGTTGGGCTACAAGACAGACTCAGACGGAGCCGCCTTATCGACCTCTGCATCGCCGTGACCTTTTCTCTCCATGAGCGGCGAGTGTTCCGGAACGGGAGCCCACGGCTCTCCATCCGGCCTGACTTCTGTCAGCTCCGCTACCTCTCCTCGTTTGGCCGATCGATCTTGACAGAACTGCAGGAGGCCGGCTCCGAAAGCGTCGCCCTCTACATTCAGCACCGTGCAGGTACGGTCACTGAAGGTGGACAAAATGGACGCAGTTAGTCTTGTAAGACTAGTTGGAGCATATCGGTAACCGTTAACTGGCAGCGACGAAGGTCTTGTACTCACACGAGCCAGTCGACAGCCAGAATGAGGGAGATGTCATTGGTGGGCAGTCCAACGGCCTCCAATATGATAGCGAGGGTCAACACACCTCCGGCAGGAATGCCTGCTGCTCCAACGCTGGACGCTGTAGCGGTCACGCTAACACATCAAGAGGGAAAGCGGTCGCTGTTTAATTCCAGCCGTGCAGAAGCAAAGCAGCAACATAAACTTTATAGTCATCTTAATCTACCCTAACCCCGACAGACAAAATGGAGGCGTAGCCGCGTCTCCTTCCTCATTTCCTCAACGGCAAAATGAAGGAAAAAGATTTAAACTGAAGTTGAAACACTCCACGATAATGTTTTTAGGTGGATCTTAAGATCACCGACTCGGCCATCCTATTCCTTCTCGCAGATCTGGAACAGTCTGGTATGGGATCCAATAGAAATACACTACAACGGGACACCTCTCGTTTCTCTTTAATTGCCTGACGGATGAATTATTTGCAGTGTCATGACTATTAACAGATTTATAAACTAGGGAGAAAAAATAAAAAGATGATCCAGGCATGATGAAACAAAGATAACGTACGTCATAGTTACCAAATACATTCTTGGTTGATTTAAAGTCTCCCTGCTCGCGAACCAATCAATCGACGGAGGGGGAACAAACGCATCTCTAGATTAGCTAAAACCAAAGCCCGCTGCTTTGGCTCTAATGCAAGCTCGTCTCTTACACTGCGCCCGAGCACGAGGACGACTTTGTGACTCTCCTGCTACATGAAGATTATTCTTCTGCTGAAACACGAGTGTCCAAACCAACCAATCAGAATAATTTACCCCGGAGGGAAACTCCATCAGCAACAGTGCTCCACGCAATAAAATCAGAAATACGAAATCGACATTATGCAAATAGTGCATTATTAGAAATATAAGAAGTATAATATAAAACCTGATAAGCAACAGAAGGTTGCGATGATGCCTTGTATATTTCTCCCAGATATTTATAGTCGTCCACCGAGTGCATGCCCCCCCTGGACGGAAACGGGGGCCACTGGGGACTTTGCCCTCCTGAGGCCTGCGACCAGTTCCTTTGTTCAAAGCCCAAGGAGAAACTTTGAACTCTAAAGGTCGCGAGATGACTTTGTCTTTATTCATGGACTCGCGGTGACTTTGGAACTTACAGGATCGTAATGACTTGGATGAAGTTGAGGGGATAGTTGTTCAGCTGAGCGATAAAAACAGCAGCCACGCACTGGAACAGCGCCGCTCCGTCCATGTTGACGGTCGCCCCGATGGGCAGGATGAAGCGGCTGATGTGCTTGGATACGCCGTTATTTTCCTCCACGCACTTCATCATCAGGGGAAGGGTGGCGGAGCTGGGGGGGCGAAGAACAGGGAAATGTGTATGAAGGCAAACGGCATGTGTGCTTTTAGATCCTTGGTGCATTGATAAGCAGGGAGAACAAACAAGCGTGCGTGTGTGTGTGTGTGTGCGTGCGTGTCTTTATGGTAGCCGGATAATGAATTACCTGGAGGCAGTTCCAAAGGCAGTTGCCAGGGCGGTGAATATTCCCCAGAGGAACGTGTACGGGTTCTTCCTCGTAAACAGCAAGTATATGGCAGGCAGCACTATCAAGCCGTGGATGGCATGTCCAACGACGCAGCACGCGATATACTTCCCCAGACTGGCGAACAGCGAGCCGACATTGTCCATCTCAACGATCTTGCTAGCAACGAGGAACATGATCCCGAGAGGAGCATACCTGCAGCGAGACGAGAGGCACAGGGAAGGGGAAGAGAGGTGAAGGGACGGGACGCGGAACAGGCTTCTCGTGCCGGTCTGTCATCCCTCCCAGCACAGAAAGACGCAGGTCATTTTGTTTTTTTTACCACATGATCCAGGAGACCAGCACCATGGTGGCCTCGTTGAAGGAGTTGAAGAACTTAATGAGGATCTCTCCTTCCTCCCCGAGCTTCCTCAAAGCCACGCCGAACACGATGGCAAAGACAACCAGACCGAGAATATTCATCCCGTCCTGATCTGTTCCGAAGGGCACCTGGCATGCAAGTCAAAAAAAAAAAAAAAAAAGGGTCAGGACGCATGCATCATCGACCGACCGACACGTACAGGACAGTGTTCTTACACCACGTGTTATGTTACCTCACCTTTTCCACTGTGACGTTGAGGTTTCCATCGGTGGCATTCTTGGTAACCAGTTTGTAGCTGGTTGCATACTGGATAGGGGGGGGCGGGGGGGTAACAAGCTTAGTAGACTAAGCAAACGTATAAATATTTCCTTTAAATGCGTTTGAAATCATACAGCGCTCACCGATTCAAAGGCAGCAGACACCAGGTTGGAGGGGAAAATGTTCCTGTGGGGAGAGAGAGAGAGAAGAGAACAATTCAACCAGATGACGTCTCTCCCTTTGAAAGGACGTGGATATAATTAGAAGCGCATAAATGGCATGTTTGAGAGTTTAAGCGATGAACTTAAAACAATCTCCCGGGGCCTTGTTGTCATTCCTCCTGCGCACGCGGTGTGATAAAGCGATATGGAATGGGAGAACTCGACTGGCCTCTTTTTAGATCAAAGTATTTCTGATGATTTTTTTTTTGTGCTCACCAGATTAAAGCAATTATAAATGAACTCGGGGTTTCAGAACTACTATTTATACAGCTATGTAAAGGTTTATGCTTCCATTTTACGGCCTCCTCTCTTTAATGATCTCCCATAGACGGATCGCATGGTCGATCATGTGGAAAAAAAACACGAGAATTTCATTATTTATATCCTCCCTTGTCTCCGCCCCTTATCTGTTATATAATCTTCCCCAGCGTCTACATTCATTCCCTCCGGAACACATTCAACTCTTGCATTCCTGAAACCCCGTTATTCACCTCCCCGTAATAAACTTAAGACTAATAAGGCATTCACTTATTATTTCTTTTCATCCATTAATTCCATTTCAGTGGAACTACAGCGCGTCAGGTTTTAAAGTCATGCGACTGCCTGACTGACCTGAGAGCACGGGATACGCAACTGGATCACGAGTCGAATGCTAGTTTGTGCTGCCAAGTAGCATTGCAAAATATTAAATTGTTGAATACAGCAACATGATAAAACAAGAGTCCACAGAGCCCTGAACGGCAGAATGGAGCATTTTACTTCAGCAGTACAGACCAGACTTATCTCTGACAGATGTGTTTTTGTACAAGTATGAGGGGAAACGAGACACGATCACAACAGTGTGAGATGTTTAGTAATTTAACCTACCATAAAAGTATTCATATTTAGTATTTCCTGTTGCACTGGTCCAAAGTGAAAAAAAGTACCTTATTTACTCGTTGAATGTTCAAGCTTCGCCACAGAAGTGCTCTGTTTAAGACTTAAATGTTGAACTAAGATGATAAAATTAAAAATAAGGGACATCCTGGATCCATTTCTTATTCATACATTATAGACGCATCGGATCGGGATGCGGTACGGGTTCAAAATCAAATGATTCGGACTCTGGGGCAAAAAAACTAATAACATCGCTGCCCAATTAGTTTTTTTATAGCCTACGCCATTCCAATCTATTTAAAACGCATGTGTGGACGGAGTGAGTTTAAACTGCAGCCGTATCGTTTATTGCCAACGTTAAATATGTGGAACTTAATCTCATCTCATTCACGGCTGCCATCTGTGTGGTTCATATGAGCAAGCTAACGTCACACCATTCTCTCATCTCTTTAGGGTCCTTGTTGTCGAGTACCACCAAAAGCATTCCAGGGGAAAACAGCAGACTTCATGCATGAAGCATTTTAAACGACAGCGCGGGCGTCAGAACTGCTGAAAGACAGAAATAGGCATCAATTCAGAAGTGACTTTAAAAATAGATAAAGCGCAGATGACTGGACTTCATAAGATCCTCTCCCATATTACAGGCGGGTCATCTTATGACCAGTACTCTGGAAACGAATAGCCTCATCCTTCCCAGAACCGGCCTCCCTTGGTGACACGCGTTGGACTCAACATAGCCGAGGTGCAGTCATCTACCGTTTCAGGAGAGGAAGCCAAATGCGACAACTGGCAGCTTCCCGTTCCATTGCGTAACGGAATGACTTGCTTCTGTCACTTTAAAATAGGTGCACTACTTGTTGAAAAAAAAAAACTAGGTTACCGGTAGTAGTTATGTAAAATGAACAGTTTTATCAGCGCCAACTGCTGCGACAATATTTAATTTGAAGGTCGTGGCTGGCTAGTTTATCAGCAAACCAAAAAAAAAGTAAAGAAAATGTATTTTAAGTTAAAACTAAAAATCAAATTATTCAAATAACTGGTAGCATCAGAGGTATTATTCAAGGATACAGAGAACACTCCACCCTGAAATACTCAAAGGATGTATAAAATTAAAAAAGGGAGGATGAATAAAGTCAAAGTTTAATCAATCCCACAGGAAGTCGTGACCTCAACATGGAGAATGGCGATTTTTGCCAAACGCGGGAAACTATGACTGTTATGAGCAGGGGGCAAGGGGGGGGGGGGGGGGTGCACGTTGCAATTATGACAAATCGGCTTCTTGGAAGGACCGCCTAAATTGTTCTGATGATTTTAGAAAGCCGAGAAGTCCTGGCCGATGGGGTTAATCATCCACGATTGAATGAGAGCGCACACAAAGGGTACGTAATAAGGACCGTCAACCAGGATACAGAGGAGTGGCTCCAGTCAAAGGCAAACACGTTACACGTACCGTTAAGCAGGAACGGCCTTTTGAAGCAAGCGTGCGCCTGAACAATGATCAGACCGCTTCTACGATGCGATGAACAGCCAATCAGCCAAAAGCACCAGGCTGTCAAAGCCAACCCCCCCGTTCAATTAGTTGAACGGGGAAATCTAGTTTAATGATAAACTTGCTCCACAAGTTAAACTCGTACAAAGCGCTCAATAGCTCAGCTATTGGACCCGCTGTCGGTGCGTTCCAGCATATCTGTCAATCATGGCAGAAATGTTGGACTTTCAAAAGAATGATCCAGTTCAAAAAACAGACTGTTTAATAACACGTGTCCCAGATGTTCTGTTTGAATAGGGAATTTCCTCCTAGATATACATTTTATACAGAATGGCTCATATTCAGGATTATGAATGCAATGGCCAGTTCTAACCCAGAGAAGAGAGTCAATCCAGAACCAAAACTAACATTCGGAATCAAAACCAGAAAAATCCAACTAAAACCCAACGCTACAAATGACCGCTCCCTTTGAAACAAACGCCCCCCCCTTAAATGAAATCTACAAGAACACAGCTGGAGGCAACAGCATCTGGATCTGGAAGCAAGGCAATCCAACAGACAAGTCAGCTGATAATAATAATTCAAGATGCGCTCTGTTTAACCGTGAATGTCACACACTCACACACACACACACGCACATTGTAGTGACCGACAATGTGTTTAAGGTTTAATACACTTTAATAATGGTGCACTGATCTAATGAATAGGATGTCGGCTCAGACAAGCAAGATCATCAGGTCACTAAAGTTCGGCGGTAAAAGCACATCTGTAAACGAGGAAAACCGCTGCGTCATAAAACATGTTGTGTAAGACGGTAATAAAAAGGCTTTGACGTCACCCTAGTTTAATCTCCCGGTCAATTCTTCGTCCACGGGCGCCCTCCCTTTATTTCTCCGTAGACAATGTGATTCATGAAACACCCAAAAACACAATGTGACGTCAAAGAAGAGCCGCCTGGACCAGAAACGGGCTTCACTTCTAAACCGTTTTCATCATCAAGCAAGAGAAAACTAGAAACGAATCGGAACCATGTTAATGAATACATATAACCGTTTTACATTTTCAAACAGAAAACCGATTTGAGGTCAATAGCAAGAGCAAACCGTTGCAATAGAAAAATCTGAATTCAATATTCAAAAATGTATCTTTATTGATTCCCCATGTGACACGTTTAACATAATAAACCTGAGCCACGTCTGATCTACAAATCGCTTTCCAAATAATTATTTTTGGTACTTTCAAGATCATTTTTTACATTTATAAATGGCGAAAATACAGCAATAGTTTTTATCTTCCTCCTTTGATATCGTAGAATGTTATTTTGTGACGTCTGAATGTTTTTTGGCGCGTTAATTTAATAGCGCATCCGGTTCAGTTTAAAGAAAAAACATGTTTATAGACAGAGGAATGGAAAGCGTCTTAGCAAATAAATAATAATTAAAAATAGCATTACGCGCATGCGACCAATTTTGGCGCGCACATGCAACAACACTGGAGCCGCAAGTCCAAAATGTGAAATTAAAAAAATTGTGTCGCAAATGACTAAAACCGGGCGGATAACGGACACCGGTCGCCTCACCGGACAGTGTGACGTCAGAGAGAGCGCTGACGAGCTGATGCAACGACGTATCACCATTACAGGGCGCGAACTACGCGACGCACGCGCGTGCACTAAACAGCAGCTTCATCGGCAGGTAACTCACCTGATCAAGTCCAAGAAGGAGTCCACCACGTCTTTGGGTTCCGGGACGCCGCCGTCATCCAGCGATTGGATCTTGGTTATGGGCACCGAACCCGGGTTGACGATGAAAGCCATCACGACCCCGATGGAGGAGGCGATCAGCGTGGTGACCAAGAAGAAGAGCATGGCCCAGCCGCCGAGCTTCCCCAGCGCTTTGGGGTCGATGCTGGCGGCCCCGGACACCAGGCTGCACACCACCAGCGGGATGATGATCATCTTCAGCAGCCGGATGAGCAGCTCGCCCGGGAAGCCGATGTAGATGATCTGGGTCCTGGAGAGCGTCGCGTTGCGCACGGCGAGGCCGATCAACACGCCGATGATGACCCCGGCCACGGTGAGGATCACCAGCAGGTTGGCCCGGACGATCCGTTTCACCCGCCGGGACAGCGGCTCGGGGCTCGGCAGCCCGTTGGTGAACACGTCGCCGTTGGACGTCCGCACTTCTTCCAAGTCCATTTTCTCAGCCATTTTCACGCGTAAAGTTAATGTAGTTGCACCAAGACAGCAAATTATTCCTTTAAAAGCTGCTGAATGTGGCGGGACGGACCTTCAAAGACGACTAAAGCGAGAGACGCGGGGGACTCCTTCCCGCAGCAACATGGAGCCCGTCGCGCGTCCAGCGCTTCTTTTTCTACCGAGACAAGCTAAGCCACGCCCCGTGCTGTGACGTCTGGCGTGGGGGGGCGCGGCTAAAATGATGCAATAGGGAATTTCATTTCAATATCATTTCCATTACGTTTAAACCTATATTATAGTTCGTGTCACTTATATATAAATGTATTTCGAGTGTCCAACTGTCTCAATATAACTGTAAAATAAGAGCACAAGATTGTTGATGTTGCCTAGCAGCACGGGCAATATTCCCTCATTGACTTCCACATTCCACATAATTCTCAGGCGCCGATATGCTAAGCTGGTTAGCATGAGCTGGGGCGCAGAGGAACTGTCATTGGACTTTGATGTGACCCCCCTCCTCTGTCTGTTTGTTTGAGCTCCACTCAAGAACCAATCCAGCATTGTTAATGTAGTTAAAACATCCCAGGGTGATGCGTGTGGAGCCACAAGAGCAGCAATAACATTGGCGTAGCATCTGGCGGGCGCATTGATGTTCAAGACTGAGGAGCAGGACTTCTTTAGGGAAATGAAAACATGAATTCATGTAATAATTGCTGTTTCTTCTGGAGTTTTTCAGGGAGCGGGGCGTCTAAAACAATTGAGAAGAATGAAAGTGGGAGTTGGTAACAAGCCAAAGAGAGTATTAAATATACTTTATTTGTGAGGATTGCATCAGACTCTCATTGTCTCAGATACTAGGGCCTTGCAGGGGGTCCAAGAAAGCCAGGTGTTGGTTTACATTCAGACGCAGTCCAAACCCATGTCAAACAGGATCCCACTGGTAGAACTTTGTGGGAAATGCACCTTGACCAACAGAAAACTCCCACAGGACCAGAACTGCGGCTGGCGGGAGGCTATCCCCTAAGTGCTGTCTTTGTTATGTCAAGCGTGTTCTTTGTTCCCTCCGACTGTGAGAACGATTGTAGGAATCACAGTGAAATACAGAACAAGATCGCCGGTCAAACCCACAGGCCCACGAGAGCACAGTTTTTAGAGAGTGGGCCCCATTTATAAAAACACATATCTCAAACACACACACACACACACACACGTTCATACAAAACAACACACAACTAGATTTCAGCTTGCAGGGTTGATTTTTGGTTTTAAATATTCCCTTCTTACATGGTGCACAAAACTTGAAGACTACCACCAACCAGTCGTTTATCAGTCGTGCAAGAGGAAAACATATTTCAGTAACGGCGGTTTTACAAAAAGCTGCAGCCTCCGGTGAACATACCCCGATGTTCAAGCCAGTCTCGTGGGAATCTGTCGGACAGTTTACGTGTAACTGGTGATTAAACCCGTCCACAAATCCTTATCTCGCAATGGTCAAAGAGATAAAAACATTGCATTTGGCAACTTCATTTTCTGCAGATCAACTTCAAACTGAAATGGGCTCTCTCTTGCTTCATGGCCAACTGTTCTGCACAGTTTCCTCAAAATTCATCTGCGAAATTAATAATAAAAAAAAACCTTAACCAGCGGTAACAACAATATCCATAAAAACATCTTCCTCTGTTACTTGAATTCTTTCTGCACTTAATCGTACGCCTGCAGGTGTTCATTATCAATCTGCTATTGCATGCTTTATTTCTAATTGGTTACTACTTGATGAGGTACCTGAACAAAGGCACACAGGTAAACAAGTGTCTTGTGAGCTCTGAAACTGGGCCATGGGGGGGGGGGGGTCATGCTGGACAACTACATTCATCGCTCTCAAGTATCGTGAGAGCGCAACTGAATGACAAAGGAAACACAAAGGTGGAGCCAGAATGGAAACCGCACACCGTGTTTTAACTCACCATTCCTGTAGCTGCTTACCTTTTATTTATTTTGTCAGCTGTTAAGATGAGGTAGTCTTCTAGCGGCAGCACGAAGAGGCTTTCATCGAATCAACACATTCTCACCTGAAGGCGGCTGGGCCACCTTTGTGCTTTGTTAGCCTGTTTACTCCCCCACAGTGTCCGTGAATTGGGTGCATACAAGAAAGATGCTGTGTCATGATGACATGATCAAACGTCCGACTAAAAGGACGCAGGTGAGAGGAAATGAAGTCGCGAGGAAGGACAAAATCCTTCTCCACATCCCCGTTTTCGAAAGTATTGAACTATATTTTCATCTCTTACAACAATGTGACCTGCCGTTAAAGCCTCGTGGAACCGTCAGAGGGATTCAGATGTTCTTCCGTCCTCAGGGTGACGTGTAAAAAACGCTCTCATCATGCCATCAAATGTTAATTTGTCCACCACACTCATTTATAATCAAACACCTTGAAAAATGGCATCCTTGATTTCCTGAACTGTAAATTCAAAGTAGCAAACAATGCTAGACCTAAATAGCTGACAAATAGTTGATTGGTATGAGTACTACACACTGCAAACTATTTATAGGATAGTCATGTGGGATTAAAATATACAGTTCTGTTCTGTACACACAGCATGTATTCAATGTCCTGAAAGCGGCGCCCCAGGACTCATCTTGAGGTTCCTTCATTCCCTCATTTTCACATATTTATTTAAAGGGCGCTCAACATGGGAACGTTTTTCCATAGTCTCGCTGAATGAATTCAAAAGCCCATCATGCCATTGTGATTTGTAACTTTGGGCTTTATACATAAAACCAACCACGTGTTGGCAGCTGTTTGGGGGCTACTCATGCTCCTCCCCTTCTCTTGTTTAAACCCAACACAATTGGCTTGTGGTAAGGCTCAGCTCAAGGAGCGAGCGATCTTTGAAATGTTGAACGGGGGGGGGGAGTTTTTGACAAGAGGTAAATTACTTATAATTACTGTGATAAGGGCCTAAATACAATCATTTTATTGCACCCTGTCCCATGCAGGGAACATGAACGAGTCGCATTGCAGCCTTAGTTCCACCACTTATGGAAACAACTTGCAAATATATTATCATCGGACCGTGAAAGCAAAAAACAAAAAAACTCAAATGTGTCTGTCTTCCATCTGTACATATATAAACATACGTACTAGGGCTTTAGATGGTAATCCCTTCTGAAGTGGGAAATGCGGCGACTTGTAGGCTAAAAACACTCTCAACACAATCTACAGGGAACATTTAGTCCTGGGCGGGACCAACCAGACCTCAGAGCTCTGATTTGCTGAGGGCAGCACGCCCTTCTTACCACACCCCCGTTCTCTTCCCACTGCTCTCCTCGGTTTAGATGCCTGCAGTCTGTCACTGAGAGAAATACTGATGTAGTAAGGCGTGGAGGAGATCAGAGCTTTTCTCTTCTCAGCAGCCCACACCGCTCTCTTTCTTTTGTTGTGTACCTCCGACTCTGTTCCTGTTGAGTAGTTTCCTTTGTGTAGCTCAGGGCTGACTGAGTCTAAACAGCAAACAGCATGAGAGAAAAGACAATTGCTTCTGCGAATTTTAAACCAACAAAACAGCTTAAATATATACCTGTAATCTAATAAAGGCACCAACGCCAGCGTTTGTATTTGAGATGAAGCATGTCGCTTGTCATGAAAGTGTTTTTTTTTCTAAATGGATTGTACCAAAGTGTGTTCTCTGCAGATCCAATGTTAGTTAACCCATAAATGTGAGGGATGTCTGATCAAGTGGTATCACAATAGTTTGTGCATTAAAAACCAAAACAACTAAAACTCCCTCTAATATTAAGGGTTATTCCAAATGGGTGTATCTAGAAATGGTCACTGCTGTACATTTAGTTAAGCTGCTAGTAATTAAAGATAATATATGTGACTTTTTTATTTAATAAAATAAAAATAAAAAAGACGGCACTGGATAATCTAAAATGATTCCAACCACTTTCAGTTCCAGAGGAATCTGTAATATTATTGAAGGTATAGCTTCCAGGAAAGAGTCAGGAGGTGAGGACAGAATTCAGGGGACACAACGACTCACATGAGCCGTTGCTGCTTCTCTGTGGCCTAAAATAACAGTTATTGTTGTCGCTGAATCAGTCTTAACTGAATGAACGTACATTTAATCCTTTAAAAGTCACCATAGCGTTATGTTGTCATGGAGAAAACTGAGCAGGGCCTTGGAGGGCGTTGAACACTGTGATAAAAGGACGTCATAGGTTTAATAGTTTGTACACACAGCTGTGCATGTGACTGCAGGTATTTGTTCAGTGTGTGTGTGTGTGTGCTATATTATTTATATATGCATACTCCACATATGGCAAATTCTTATGGCAAGTAGCTGGTTGCATCTGCTCCTGTTCAGAATGGAGGTCATCGAGCTGCATAAACACGTTTGCAGGCGATTTGATAGGTGGAGGTGTGGCCAGTATGTTTACGGTGTCTTGCATGCGGGCGTCTGGGTAACTGTCCTTCTCATGACCTTGAGAAACGTATTGTACAACAAACACTCCTGAAATGATTACGGACATGCAAAAGCGTGCCTGCAGCTCAGGAGGGCATGCCGGTTAATGGGAGAAGACAAAGAAAGGCATTTTCTAAATTAGAGGCATGACGTGAATTTTGGAGCCGCGTACGAGGACAGATCCGTAGGACTTACAAGGAAGTGTCTCACGAGTAAAAGTCATTTTATTTCTTTGTCTCGGGGATGAAACTCTATTGCATTGTGTTCTTTCTGCATCGGCCCTTCCCATCGCAGACGAAAACCTGTTTGTTCAGTTGGTCGTCCCTAATCCATTCAGCTGTGGAAGATGCGTTTTCAGTGTTTAACTTGTACGTGCGCCTCTTCTCCTCTATCATAGCTCAATTTAGCGTTGACTTATTCTTCTTCTGGCATTGTGAACTGCTGACGGGACGCTTCGCACCAACAGGTAACTTGTTTGAAGCGAGTCTGGCAGGTTTTTGGTTAAACACCAACTGAGGTCACGAGGCTGACATTCGATCGACAATCATCTGTCCTTCGGCAGTCTTAGATTTTCTCTCCATCTCATAAAAAACGACTTTTCTTTGTAACAAGCAGATCGAGTTATTTGCTGAGGATCAGTTGAACCATGATATTCCCGACTTTTTCCTCAGGACATACCGCAGTCTCATTTATTCCTGTAGTAGCTAGTATAAAGTTATGGGTTAAAGTAAGACATTGTTGATCTTTGTCTTTATTCTCTCAATATATTCAGTCAAATCAGGTTGATTATCTCTATGCTGCTCCTCTCCCTTTACTCTCATCTCCTCCAAAACCTGGAGCCCTAATAAAATGGAACAGTCTCTAATTCCTGAATGATCCCCTTCATAATCCCTCAGTGGATCCACAGATAACTTGTCATATTAGATAGGGGGGTGGAAGGGTTTAAATTTAAACCACGATGGGAGCTGATGGAGTTGCTTCCTAAAATTTCATTAGTCGGAGCTATTCAAGGATTCTGTTTTAAATAAAAACTCAGCAGGAGGCGTTCGTGCTGTGGACCTGCACAAACGCACGCTATCATGTTCCTAGTGTCTAAAGTTAAAGCCGGATTCCCCTCGTGGCTGGTTTCATTTGGATTTCATTATCACGGAGAGTTCCTTTGCTATGCAGAATTAAAAATAAAGATCTTCTACTCCCCCAAGTCTCCAGTTTCAACCCCGTCTTGCCTTCATTGCCATCCCTCTTAGTATGTGAACCAACATGGCAACCAAATCCCCTCTCTGTTGCTGATGATTCCAGTTTGCTCTGCCTTATTTCTAGAATGCAATGGGGGGGGGGGGGGGGGGGGTGCTACAGAATGGCAGTCAGACCAGGCACTTCTAGGCACAGCGGCAGCTCCGTGTTGTCACTCAACAAATGTTTTCCTACCAGACCTGAATCTTTTTCCTCTGCTCTTGTTTCTGACTGATCAATCACGGGTTTGGCTTAAGGAGGACATAGGCGATGCATGTGAACAATGTGATAAGGAATTTCTGTTAGCTGTAATATGTTAGCAATGTCTGGTTGCTATAATATTCCTATAGGCATCCAGAAATCTACAATGTCAACATGTTCTCAAAGGAAGAAAACCTTGCACACAGCAGGAGTGCAAAAAATATACGGTGACCCTGAAGTTCAAATCACAGTGCAACTCACAAAACACAACAGCAAATTGCAAATAAATGTAATGAAAGAGTTACCATTGCAACACATCAGAAATCAGAACTTCTGTAAGTGAGATTTATTTCGTTTGAAGCATCCTACGTTGCTGGCTTGCCTGGCTAAATTCTTGCCTGGATTCCTGTAGTTTGCATTCATGTGACCCAAAGTGTCTCCAGACTCTTTTTTTTTATAGCCAGACCTGAGAGAATCCTACTGAAGGGGCTTTCACAAGCACCAGCAGAGATGAGACTTTGGTTTGTAGGAGCCAAGGCAGAGGTCACGCAGAGAGGTCGGACTATCTAAGCCTGCGCTGTGTTGGAGATGATCCTGGCGAATTCCACGCCGTGAGAACAATCACACCGCATGGCTCCCCTGGGACACGGAGACACGTGCATTCATGTACAAAATCTGTTATGTCAACCATCCTTAATGTCTGCCGTGTCTCATTACACAACACACACGGCAACACATGCCCCCCCCCCCCTCCTCCTTCTTGGTATCTTTATACACCAACCATGAAAAGTAAAAGTGAATCAGGGTTGACGTGTAGTTTTAACTGATTTTTTAATCCATAAATAGGATTTTCAATGTTAAAATGTTATAGTTTTTCCTGACCTCATTCTGGATCAGATCCAGAAGACATATTGCACGATAGTTCATATCGGACCCATCTATGACTGTGATTTTTGGTGAGTGAATTGAATGCATGTTTTATAAGATATGATTGTTTTGGGGGGGAAGCATCCATTATAAGTAAATGGCAAAATTTGGAGTTTTATTTCCAGACGTGTACCCGGATCGCTCTCTAACTTTAACGCGATCTATGCAGCAGTTTGTTTGTAATCCTGCTAACAAATCATAACTTCCTTGGTGGAAGTAATAATTACAACAGCGACAAGAACAACAAGGACAGTAATTGAGGTAACACACACCACTGTGTCATTGTTTTCATTAGTATAGCGCCTATACTAATGAAAACGTAGTGCTACTCTAGTTATGTATTGTTTTACAGCTACCTTATATATTTTGTGACATGAATATCTTTGTCCCGGATTACTGGCTGCACTGACTGGTGGAGCCTACTTTCTTCCTCCCTCTTCCTACTCTGAGGATACCTTCTGGGAGAACTGGGCAGAGATGGAAAAGCCTAAAGCTTCTCTTCAGTTTCCTTCACCGCTTCGACGTGCAATTATTTTTATTTATTTATATATTTTTTGCATGGGATTTTGACAGCTCTCTACTTTCTTACACTCAGGTGGGGTAGGTTGCAGATGAGGTTGCACCAAACAGTGCACCAATATTAAATTCACCATCATCCCCTCGGTGATGTCACGCGATGTCCACAAGAGGGACAATGGGAGGTCAAAGTTTCATCTGGCATCTTCATCTGTCAGATGGGAAATCTACTTCCACATGTCTGAACATGTACAGTAAACATAACACTTAATTTCCCGCCTGGAGTTGAACCCATGACCTTTTTGCCATAAGGCAACAGAGTTAATCAAATATTTGTACAGCGTGTCCTTAGGGAAGCTTTCAAACTCTTACAATTAATGTTTCTGGGCACGACTCATTTCTTTTCTGGATGCCAAAGTATTTTAAAATGTCTTTTGTTTCCACTTGATTGACTATGATGTCCACTAGTCATCTGACTGCTAACCAGATTAACTGATCAAGGTGGACCGAGACTTTGCAGTAAAAGTGTACACTCATTAATCAGTGAGATTAAAGTGACATTGAAATCAGGTGTCAAATTTCCTGCAGCAAATTGGAGCAAAATAGAGCGACACAAACGCAGCGAGTGACACAAAGCTGTGTTCAAAACTCTAAAAGAGGGGATCAAGAGGCTGAACAAGAAAAGCGGCAAACAACCGTTTCAATGCATAATTATAATTCATTTGTGGGTCATGCTAAAAGGTTGTATGAGGACTACAAACAAAATGGTGGCACAAATGTAAAGATTTAACAACACAGTTGCAAAGGTTTCTGCTCTGGCAAAATTCTGATGTGTGTAAAAGAAGCACAAAAAAGAAAAAAATCATTTAAAAAAAATACAATTTTTGCGCTCAGAGACTTGGACAGAGTGAGAGTAAAAGTTTACACACTGGCACGGAATAGCACTGCTCAGGTAACCTGGTTACCAGTCAGCAAACTAGTGAACATTATGGTCAATCAAGTAGAAACAAAAGACGTTCAAACTACAATATCTAGAAGAGAAATGAGTCCTTCCTGCAAACATAAACTATAAGAGTTTTATAGCTTCACTGTCTTGGTTTGTGTCACACTGTACAAATATTTGAT
Organism: Brachionichthys hirsutus; assembly: GCF_040956055.1. Classification (NCBI taxonomy): domain Eukaryota; kingdom Metazoa; phylum Chordata; class Actinopteri; order Lophiiformes; family Brachionichthyidae; genus Brachionichthys; species Brachionichthys hirsutus. Next base: position 5,542,972 of record NC_090907.1, read on the forward strand.
ACAACTGTGGTGAAAAAGGTCCTGGGTTCAACTGCAGGCAGGAAATTAAGTGAGTGTCTGTCCGTCTGTTTGTCTGCATAGTTTAATTACAGTTTCGTGCACACTTTGCACCAAAAGATAATTGCTTGGAAATTGCTGTTCAATGCTGGAGGACTGATGAAAAAACCTCTGTGTTTGAGAGCGCCAAAGTACACACACACACACACACACACACACACACACACAAACACACACACAACAGCAGTCGTTAGGTGTCGCGTGTCATTGTGATATTTCAGACGGGCTTCAACTATCAACCATTTTTTATTCAATATAGGTGTAATTTAAAAAATTTAAAAACAAACATTAAAAAAACGAACATAAAAATGTAGAATTTGTGTTTATAGGTTTTAGCAAAAATAAGAAATTAATAAATGTAAATGTTTAAACATTAAACATAAAAATTTAATCACTTATTCTTTTGCTAAATTGCATAGTCCAAAGTTTCATCCTACCTAAAAGGTGATTTCATACCCCCGGGGGGTGAATGTAACTTGTGAGTATTGTCATCACACAATGGCTCAGGTGTGGTTGTGTGTGTGAAACCACAGCCTGTGCCATTTATGTGAACTGAACTGGTTTTCACACCACCCTGGGGGCCTCTGGCGGTTACCCGCTACAGGACAGGACGCTGCAGGAGGAAGTAGCCCGAAGCTGCTGTGAGAGAAGGAAGCCACAAGATGGAGTGAGATGATCGCCACAGATAGTGGGAAAAAGAAGCAAATCATCCTCAGTCTGGATTCAGGTCAACATTCATCCAATGCAGCAGACAGGCTACTGCAGGAAAGCCACAGCACTCGGCTGTTCATCGCTCAGGCAGCTGTGTACATGACAATAAACCTCTTGAACTGGTACAGAGGAATGTGATGAATACATTTCATGTTGAATGAATGAAATGGAAGATTGCATATCATTGTGTTGTCCTTATTTCCTTGGATTTGGTTCATTCTAGCACCATAATATAAGGTATTATTATTTTGAAGTCAGTGTTATTGCCACCATGCTGAGAGTTCTCCGTCTTTCGATTAAGGAGGCCACATGCCTCGTGTGTGTTCTGCTTTAGGCAGCGTTGCTCCGGTGTCTCTTCCTTTCTTTCATGCGGCCTGTCCGTTTGAAGGCCCGGCGTCTCAATTTACACACGATACACGCAGCTCAACAGGAGTACAAGTGAGAAATAGAAAGTCTTTGCAAGATGACAGTGGTCCAATGATGCAAATTGTTCATGTGTGTAAGTACAGTTTCCGTGTTTGTGCGATGAGAGCGTGTGTTGTGTTGATACCATCGCCATGACGGTGATTAATGAGGGTGATCAAGTTCCATACAAATAGAAATAGCAGATCTTTTCCTGTAATTAGGGACTATCATACAGTATTATTGTTGTTAAAACGTCATGTGCTACTGTAGATAAACACAGTATTTATATAATACACACTTATTTCCACTGAATCATGTGAGCAAATAAACTAGAATACAAATACACAATTGTCTTCCATCTGTGTGGTATCTTTGGAAAATGCATAATCACATGCGCGCTCTGGAAACATTTTTCATCCTTAGTTTTTTTTAATGATATTCTTATTTGAGACTAACATGGACTAGATGCGAGTGCTGCACATCCATCCATCGTCACTGAGTACAAAATCAAAATCACATTTTATGACATTACTTTTTATAACCCTGTTTAATAGGTTTTCATTTTTTTGCTTGTGTCCTGCAGACTTATTAACTATAGTTATGGTCACTTTTTTTCCTGCAGCTCCACATTTACTTCTACAACAAACACTAAATCAGTGTTTCATTGATGCCCTTCCGTCACGGTCCGATGAGGAAATGATTGAAAGTCAAACAGTTCTTCAATTGGTTTATTTCTAGCTAATAATTTGAACAGTTACCTAAACGTCACACTCTGAGAAGCAAATTGGATTCTGAGAGCCACAATAAAGCCAACACTTACATTTTGAGCTGCTATGCAGCATATGATTGAGATGGACTATATTCAGTATTAATCGCATCTGCATATTTGAATTCAACTGGGATTCAGTGAATCAATTACAAATTCGATGTACAAAAACTTTTAAATCCTCAGAAATGGAAAGGATCGTTTTTTGTTTCTATTGCATATGAATTACCGTATCATCCACAGCATAAAGGCATTAATCAAAGTTGTTTTATTCAGAAATTCACACATGGTATATCCAAACAATAAAGTGCTTTTTAAAACAACCTTCTCTTCAACCACAAACGCACCGAGACAAAGCCTCCAGAGTTAAAACTGTCAAACTTTTATAAGCATCCATTTACACATTAACGCTCGTCACACGTGAGCAGAAAGTGGTTTGACCCTGCAGTTCACAAACAGAGAGAGCTGAACTTTGTGCTGTAAATGTTGTTTTGTATAGGTTTTAGACGGGCTTGTCTGACAGTGGTGATGCATATCCCTTCCAGCTTTTTAAGAACAGGGTTGGAGAGGAAACAAACAGAAAACACACTCTTCACTGATTCCAAACGCTGCGTGGCTCGTCTCGGGCGCGAGCCGATTATTTCAGTCAAACAAGGCTGCACAACAGTTTTGTAGAAAACATCTGTGGACTTGATGCAACATTTTAAAAAAAAATTTTTTTTTTATACGTTGCAAGTACAAAACACACAAATAAACCCTCACGCTTCAGTGATTTTTGTCATCCGTCATTCTATTGACATTAGTAATAAAGATTTTTTTTTTTTGCCTTGCAGTTTATACGAGAATAAACTCCTGGAATAGGTCCTGAACTCCATTCATTTTTCCATATAAAGTTAAACTCCCGTGTGCAGTTGTTCTCGCGCAATTTTGAAGAACACCGCGGGTAAGGACGGCGATGAGAGATCCAGGGCTGCATCGCGGCCGCCAACAAACTGATGCGCCGTGCACACCGAGCACGTGCACGTACTGGCTCGAGTCATGAGACGAGGGGGGAGTTACAATTATCAGAGAGGGACGCCGTTGGTTTGTAGTCATCACACAGCTTATTTCCCTCATTGCATTTGGATTGATTGAACGTGACATAAAAGCAGAGCGAAACAATCGTTGATGACTGAACAGGCAAAATTGCAACAAAATAAAATTATTAAGGAGTCACTGTTCTCAGTTTGTCACCTTCATATGCGATTCAAAAAGACGTCGGCGCCTCTTTTTTTTTTTTTTTTCATCGTTCCATTCCATTGTGAACGTCTTTGATCGGCAGCCCAATCACAGGGCAGGAAACCGTTACATCACAACTCGTGATGCAAATCTGACGTTCGACACTGTGAAAGTACCACAGAGATGACCGACGGCGTGATGGCGTCTCCCTTTGTGATCGTGAAGCTCGCTAACGGCCGACGTAAAAACTCTTTCAGAGTTCTCTCCAGTCAGACGACATTTATGTCCCGCTGTTTTGAGTGACAGGCACTTGAACACCTTTCTGTCCCGTTGCTGTGGACACAACCAATGGAGAAAGCGTTTTCCCACATCGTACTTTAGCGTTACAATCACAGACGATGCAGCGCATCAGAGAAACCAACAAAGACGCTCACCCAATCGGTACTTTTCTTTAGCTTCCGCTCGCTCTTTGGCATCGAAGTACCAGACTGTGATGGCATAGCTATAAGACAGAGGACAAATAAGTTGAAGACAAGTATTTTCTCGGCATAATAAAAATGAGCCTTTTCCTAATGACTGCTTAAAAGAAGTCAATGATGGAAGGAGCATCATTGGGCGTCACGCACCGAGTGGCGTAGGCCGGCTTGACTTCATGTGGGTTCCTCCGATCCGACCAGAAGATGAGCAGCCGGTCAAACAGCGGCTCAATGCTGGCGACCACGTTCTTGCCCTCGGGGTAAATCTGGAGCATCCCCCCGTGTTTCTACAAAAGGTCCACATCAGGTTTCACAACGCGAGCAACCATCAGAAACGAGGCGCGTTTTCTACGTCGGGACGCGAGCTCCCGATGAAGGAGGTACCTTGACGTCCCAGTCCTCGTTGAGGTAATAGATGCACGTGATGCAGCGTCCGTCACCGTTCGGGTTATCGACATGGCGGACGTACCCCGCCCCGTTTCCTGGGTAACAGGCAACCATGCCCTGTGAACAGAGGGAAAAGCATCCCGGGTTTCACATCACGTCATGAACAACGTTGTAGTCTTGACAACACGCGCTGCGCGTTGAGACGACGGCGGCTGAAGGTTGATGCGAGCGTCTTCATTCGGAGAAATACATTTTAGAGCGTGTCGCCGCTACCTCATCGTGTGGATCCGGACTTTTCACTTTGATCCAGATCAAGACTACAGATGTGCACATCCCCCCCAACAAAAATAAACCATCCCAGTCAAAAGATATAGAGTGTGTGTGTGTGTGTGTGTGTGTGTGTGTGTGTTTGTGAAAACACTATTCTTGGATGGTTTGGATTTTTGGACCAGTTTCAGAAAGTTACAGCAGGACACAACTTAACTTTAAAAAAAAAAGAGAGAGAGGATGAAAGACAAAATAATGCAGGATTCTTTCTGTATTTTTTCTAACCCTAACCCTCCGTCCCCGGTCGGGGAGTGGTGGAGAACACACCCTGGCCCCGCTCCGGCCCCGCCCCGGCCCCGCCCGGCACTGACAGCGCTTGTTGCCCTAGTTATGCATTCGTTTTTTAATGCTTTGACTAAATAATACATTTATTCTTGAAATGTCAATTTTTCGCTCCCAGTCTTGAATATTTAGAATCAACTACATCAAATTCAGTAAAAACACATTACAAAAATAAGGGTTACACATTATTTTCATACGCAGTAACGGAAGTGTGTTTTCCCAGCAAAAATAGAAGAAGCGTCACTTCAACAAGCAGCAGCCTTTAGGGCGTGGCACCAGGCGCACATCTGGTAATGACCTAATGACATAAGCGGATAGATACTCTGGATGTCAAGGTGATGGCCATTGGGGAAAACAGGCTGCTCTCGATGAGACCCACGATAAACAACGCCGCATGCATATTATGGGAAGAGGAGGATAGAGGGGCCAAAACAAAGAGAAGCGGAATGGGAAAGGAGTGAGAAGGGCAAGCAGAATGTAAATGACCGAGGCTGCAGTTTAATGGGACCCAGTCTTCAAAGAATAACACGATGCACAAAACAATACGGTGTTAGAAGTCTGAAGAGGGGTCTGGGTCTAACTTAGATGCCATTACATTTTGAGAGCGATCCGGAAACCCGTCTGAATACAAAAATGAAAACATCAGAATTGTCCCCATTTACTCCATTTCAATGGAGGCTTTTTTGAAACATTCTATTTTGTCAAATATGCATTCAATTCGCTCACCAAAGATCAATCATAAAGGGGTCCGATAGGAACTCTCACGCAAAACGTCTTCTGGATCGGATCCAGAATGAGGTCAGGAAAAAATATAAAAGTTGAACATTGAAACTCCATTTATGTTAAAAGAATCCGTTAAAAATACACATCAGCTCTGATTCACTTTTACTTTTCATGGTTGGTGTGTAAAGATACCAAGAACAATCTAGAACCTTTTGGTGATGATCCAGATCACCGTGTGGACGGTGTAAATCCAATTAGGAGGGGAACGAGCTGCTTGGAGGTTTTTTTTCCTAGTTTACCATAGATCGCTTCACCTCTGACCGGAGCACCGGATTATCATTCATCCATCATTCCTCTAAATTAGCTAGCTGTGCTACGTGTTAGACCACTTCCAGCTCCAGCCTGGGGGGGGCATCTGAGGACACGCTGCTGCAGCAGGCATCTTCATGAAGTGGAAGCTTCTGCTGCATCACCTCCCCCCACTCCTTCCGCACTCACTGCCAGTCTATGCCCCCCCCGCCCCCCTTCGTGCTTCTTGTTCCCTGTGCTTGCTTGTTTCTGCCCCCCCCACTCTTATTATCTGAATCAACCTTTCCTGCAGGCGGTCCAACACAGTGTTGGCTCCCGCACTGGCTCGGGCTTCACCATCTTGCTCATAGAGAATGCGGAGTTTAATTCTGTACGGGCTTGTTACCTAGGTAACGGCAGGGAAATACGTCGTCAAAGAAGCGACAAGGGTTTGTATATAGATGAAGGGAAAAGGGAGGCGACGTAAAAGGACAAGAGGCGGTCAGAATAAAACATGCAGGGTGTGATACTCGGATTTGAGGGTTGGGATAGGAATAAAATCAGGTTCAGGGAGAAGCGTCACCTGACGAAGACGAGGAAGACAGAAGAGACGCGGAGAGCCTCTGAAAAAAACACTTTCAACCCCGTCAGTGATTACATTGTTAAAGTAGTCAGCGGATTAATTGATCGTGGAAATAACCAAGTTGCAGCCCCGATCACGTCCCAATAACCTTCCGGAAGGTAGACAGACGCATGCAAACCCCCCCCCCCCCCCCCCTCTCTCTGTGCCCAAAGCAGCTGCTGTTCAAACACGACCCCGAGCTCATACCGGCGAGGAGCACAGCGGGTGACGTGTGACCTGCAGGGACGGCGTGAGGAAGAGGAGGAGGGTTCTACTAAACGCGCACGATTTAGTGGCGTTCATTCAACACCATCAACGGCTTTGCTACCACAGATCAGTCCAACGGTCTCGTTTCAATCTGGAGTGTGAGCGCAACACCTTCCACCTCATTACCCCATGGGGGGGGGGGGGCATTAATGTTTCGTCTACTGCGGGATCAGATATTCACGACCTCTCCGTGTGTCATTTTGGAACTAAAAACAGCCCGACCCGTGTAAACAGCGAGAGCAGGTTGGGTAACGGTTAATGGGGGGGGGGCACAATCATAGGTAAAGAGACGAGTGGAAAGACGATTACGTAACTTAGTCGAGGCGTTTTCCACTCAATGGCGCCACGTTTCCATGCTAGGTGGGAAAACATGAGCAAATACTGGAAAGTACAAACCAGACTTCAGTCAGGAACGGGGTCATTGACCTCCGCTGGGGGGGGTGGGGGGGGTCACGCCAGCTTCACGGCCGTGCTCGAGAAAACAACTGCTCAACTCTTTATGAGCAGTTCAGAGCTTCAGTTTTCAGAAACTATGAACAGAACAGAACCGGAAAGGCCCGATGGAAGAAACATGACCCCCCCCCCCCCCCCCCCCCCGCTCACCTTCGTCCGTCCGTTGATGACGCAGTCCCCCAGCTGTCCCTTGGCAGCGCTGTACATGACGGCCTCGTCGATGTGAGCCATCAGCGTCCCGATGCTCCCGCAGCCGGGCTCTCGTCCCTCCACCCAGGCGATCTGGTCGCCCCGGATGTTCTGAGAGGGGATGCTCTTCTGGCTCACCAACTGCCCCCCCTGAAACTTCCCACGCCTGTTGAGGTCCTCCACCTCCTCCAGGACCATTCTCCCCAGCCGGGGGCCCAGGAAGCCGTCCTTAACGCAGATGCCGTAGGACTTCATGCAGGGGATGATGCACTGCTGGGCGACCCGCTCGGCTGACCACCCGGACTCGGCGGGAGGCGGGGGGGTCGGGACGCCATCCGCCTCGACGGGGGCGGCTGGCGGGCCTGGAAGGGGCTGGAAAGCTCCGTTGGCTTGCAGGGGAAGAGGGGCGAAGGGGAACTGGGACGCGACACAGTGCACAGGGTTGCCGTGGGAACCGGGACCGACGGCGAGCGGGGCGGCGGCGGCGGCTCTCGCCGCTCTGGAGGCCCGTCCAGATCTGTGAACAGAACCTCCATCAGACAACCGTCTCCGTTTAAAGTCAGCGAACGCCGGGTCCACAGAACCCCCTGAACCCGGCGAGCCCAAGGAGAGACCGCTGACGGGTCCCGAGCCCAAATCCCGGTTCCCCCCGCTCCTCCGTTTCTGCTGCTCCTGCCTGGCCTGCGGGTCTCCGTTGAGCCGCCTCACAGCCGAGGGGCACTTCTCGTGAGGCGCCCGGTCCCCGGTTTCCACGAGACAGGCCCTGCTGGTGAAGGGGTTCACGGGGCCGCCCCCGTCCGACCCCCTCGTTTGCGCCGGGTAACCGTTCGGCGTGTGCGCAAAAGCCCCCGCCTGGCCGCCCTCGACCGTGGCGGACGGAGACAGCCCCCGGCCGCTGTAGAGAGGCACGCCGGTTTCGAAGCGCTTCGTCGGGGTAGCGATCGCGGACGAGTCGGTCTGAGAAGCGAGACCGGCGAGCAGCTCCGCGGCGGTCGGGCTGCCGACGGGCGCCGCGCAGACGCCGTTCAGCCCCATGTCCGCTCGGAGGGTCTCCGCCGGTCCACGGACGAGCTGCCGGTCGCTGGTCCGTCTCCCCTGCGTGGGCGAGACGGCGGAGATCAAAGGGTCCGTGCGTCCCGAGCGCTCCATCTCATCTCGTCGTCGGCTGGGTGCGCACGGAGCTCACGTCCTCCCCTCATGTTCGAGCTGACCGGACGCTTTCTCTGGAGGAGAGGATTTGTTTTTGGGTCACAGCCGCTGCGAGGTTCATGACCCAGTCCTCTCGTTTACGCCTTTCCTGCATTAGTTTGCGGTCCGTCTTCTAAACATTCTCTGTGGAGAGTAAAACGATACGCGTTAGATCTATTAATAGCAGCGACGCGAACTTTACACTGAAGCGACGACCGGCTAATGTTTGGATTGATCCAGATGAGAACGTTTCAAGTGGGTCGCGAAAACTGACCACAGGTCAGAAAAAAGAAATGCGGATAAATGAAAGCTAACAAAAACTGAAGATTTAAAAAAAATATGTTGCGCGCAAATAGAATATTTCATTTTCTAAAGACACACACATTTCGACCTCGCCAGCTCTGGCAAAAATTTGGAGACTCATAAACCACGGACGAATTGATCAATCCAGTGAAAGCACAACTTAAAAAACGCGACATATTTCGTGTAATATAAAAAAGACAACAAACATTATTCGTCTTCATAAAAACAGCAGTTCGCTCGCTTACTTACCTACGGAAGCCTACAAGCAATGCAGATCCTACAGCAGTGTACGTGACCGGCTGAGAGTACGCATGTTACTTCCGGGATCGTCTTCGCCGCGTGCGTCCGCTCATTGGTTGTAACCCATAATCGCCAAGGAGGGACTGATCCCAGAGCGGCTTCCACGGCGAGGACGGAAGGAACCGCCTCTTCAGTCACTAAGAACGTGTCCTGCGATAACTCGGGAGGGGCTACTACACACACCTAACCCCCCCGCCCGCCCCCTCGTAGTAACGCAGCGCCGCTGCATTGAGAAGACGCGCTGTAGAAGTATTAGAAAGTATACTATTTTAACATTATGGCACTTTGCGACGAATGCATCGCTTTACGACAATGGCCCCCTACCATCGGGGCGAGCCTAAAGTGGCGTATTTTGTTTTGGATATTTCAACAACAACAAAATTAAAACAGTTCGGTGAAGCCAGATGAGACCATATATCTTTTGTTTATATATATCTATAGCATTAATGGAAAAATGTTCCCGTTAGGATTCTACTATTGAGTTATTTACAAAGCATAATTCTACTGTTGGAATATTAAGTTGAATCTTCAGTAGTTGCTCCGCAATGTCGAAGTGCAAGGCAGAAGACTTCTGCCTCCTTTTACTGCAGCAGGGCCTAATTTGCAGGTTCAAATTACAAACACGAAATATAAATGAGCATGATTTTATTCTTATGAAGTCATTAGAGTTGTCATGCATCGACCAAGAAAGTGTAATCCTCCACCACAGCCACCAGCAGTTAAAACCTGCAGCACTAGTTGTGGTGACGCGTTTCCTGTAACACTTTGATGCACTCTGTCTCAATCCATACATTCAGCAGTTGGCTTCCTGCCAGCTGCGGTTCCTGGGATGCGAGCCAATGACAGGATGTTGACATTCTGTTTAACGTCGCTGGGATATAGTTGCTTTCTGTTTTATTTTGAAGGATTCGCTCTAAAGTGAAGCCCCCCCCCCCCCCCTTTTCCTGTGATTGTGTTTTCCCTGTCATTGATTATTGATTTATATGTGTCCATTCCCTTATTGGTGTTTTATTCCTGCCTAACTCTTTCTTCCTTTTAGATGATGAAGATAACGACGATTATTATTATTATTATTAGTGGTAGTAGCAGTAATCTGTTTTATGTTTATTTTCCCCCCTTTGGTAACTATGTTCACATTGTCACTTCCTATTTTTTTTTAACTCATCTATTTGGCTGTTTCATCCATTTGTGAGTACCCTCCTGTTAACTTTTTTGTTTTCCTTCTTTCCGTTGTCCCTTGCAATTCGCCACCACCTTGGTTTATTTCACATTTCTGTTCCCTTTGTCTATATTTTGGTCCTTTGTAGCGGAACTGATCTTGACAGCATGCTGTTCATGTGCTTTTATTAGTCATTCGACGGCAGCGGTCAAGGACGCGCCTTATTGTTGTTGCTTACACAGAGATGACACATTTAATCATGTTTACTCGCTAAATCAACATGTGACCGATAAGATTAGTGAGACTCGGATAAAGTTTTTCCTCCAGATGGCCAAAGGTTGGCCTTAATCAAGCGGCAAGAAATAAACAAAGGTAGAGAGCTGAAAGGGACAATGTGCTCCTATCACATGATATACGCTGGGATAAAGTTTAAAGGAATGATGAGTCATTGTACTTGGAAATGTGTTCCAAGGTACTGGAACTGAAAGATAGTGTTTGAACAGCCCACACATTTTTAAAGGCACAATGCTTGAGATTTATAGGTATTTACTTGGAAGCAGAATAGAACCAACTGAATACCCCCCCCCCCCCCCGCCCCCCATCAACCAAATTGTAGATTCAACATATGTGAGATACTCAAAAGGTTCTCTCCCGAGTGCGTCCCATCTGGGTCACTAGAGAGGGTGGGTCGGCTCTTTATGTAGATATGAAAGGCTCGCTCTACGTTAATGATTACACAATTATTCTTCAGGTGGTTATACATAAAGAGAAGCAAGAATATCGCATCATTACACACAGACACACACACACACACACACACACACACACACAAGCACATTTGTGCAATCCACTGCTAAACTATAGACTCCAACATTAAATCATCAATATAAAAAGACGCTGCCTCACAGTAAATCAAGGATCATAATGTATCAGGAGATGAAAAAGAATGCTGGACCAAAATAAAGAAGGAAAAAAACCAAGTTTGCAGACACACACACACACAGACTCACACCCCTACAACATTAAGTAACATTAACAGCTTCCCATCCTGTATCCTTTGGTATTGGTACATTCTGATACTTGTCCCCAGCACTCTTTACCATGCACAATTTGTTTCAGGAAATATGATATAGTATAGCTCCATTACTTAGGAAAATAGTATCAGAGGAAGTATTTCGTTCTACCCAGTAAACACAGTCTACACACACTGTTTCAATAATCCTGAGTATGAAATGAAAGTATCAGAAATAAGAGAAGCAGAATGTTGGTCTGTGATTATTTGCATGTTCTGGCTGTCTGAGAGGTTCCCTCTGAGTTTCTCCCTGCATATAAAATCATATACAGTAGTACAATTCAGCTGGTGACGATAAGCTGTCTAACAATGGGAGAGGCTTTACTCACGCCACTGGATCCAGGATGGAAAACTGTCAGGGTTATGCGTCATTTCATGACATTGGCCCTGTGATGAAGCGATGCCCTGTCCAGCCTATCCCGACTCCACCCCCCCATGATCCTCCAAGGATATGCAGTCATATCCAGTGAATGGATGGGAAAGGAAAAAAGCAGTAAATACACTTGAGAACCTGGAACCATGAGCATTCTTGTTTTCAAACAGACAAATGATTATCAAAATAATTTCCTCTTAATTATGAACTAATTAAGTCAATAACTGATCAATTGATTCCTGGTTTCAGGTCATTTAAATTAATCAAGTTTGTATTTATTTCTGTGTAAAGTAAATACTCTCTATTTGCATTTCACCGCTGTTGTCTTTCCTTCGGACTCTTTAAGCAGGAGCGTCTGTTCTGTAATTAACATCCGTAAACCATTTGACAAATGACACTTCGATCTACACTTTGTTCCAGGAACCGAAGAACAGTTTGCCAAGGTCAATGTCCTGAATGCAGCTGCACGGAATCCCCCTGACTTTGCAGCACAGATTAGTGTTGCTCTGCACGTATACACATATCCTCCTCCCCTTCTCTATCTGTCCCTCCTTTCTCCTCTCTGTTAATGCCTCAGGAATCAAGCCGTTCTAATTACCTGTACCTTTTATTTGGCTGAAATGGCTGATTTTTTTTTTTTTTTAAAGCCAGTAATGGTTTTGTAATACCTCAACCTTCCATTTTGGCATTTGTCAACCTACTCTACATTTAGACTGAGCAGGTAGAACAAACATTTATAAGTAGCTCCGACCACTTTAACACAAAATAAAAAAGAAAAACTTCTCAGTATGCCAAATACATTTATAATACCCTATAAAAGATATGGAAATACGTTTTAATTTGCAGTTCGAGTTTGGGGTTCTCCCCTCAGGTTCTCCAAAGTGGAACAGGTGAATGGTTGTCTCTGTGATGAAGTGGTGTACAAAAACCAGAGGTGAAAAGCTCCAACACTCCTGTGACCCCACGCAGGATACAGACTTACAGAAATTCAATGAACTTGTGAAGAAATTACTGAACTTGTTAATGAAGCTATTATTCTAATGCAATATTTTACCTTTAACTTAAAATGAAAGGTCTTGATGATGATGTATAGTTGTGTATATATATATATTTTTTGTTACGTTTCATATGATAAAATAATTTACAACATCATCTAAAACTTTCAGACATTTATTCCTCCTAAAAGATGACTTGAATAAATTAAAGATCGATCGTTGCTCGTTGCACCCCCTGGTGGTCATTTCTAGAAACTGTTGAAAGCCACTTCCGGTCAGTGCAACGTAATTCCTTCTCAGGTGCAATAAACCTCCTGATATATTACATACTAGAAAGATTAACAGTAATGTTGTGTACTCTCATTATTTCAAATTGCCCCCCAAAAATTTAAGAATGAAGAAAATTTTGTTTGGTCAGGCCACATCCTCCATACTGTGCTGAAAGGTTTTGTGGATTATTATTGTTTAAACTGATAATTGGTAGAATCTAAAGTGAGATTTATCATGGATTAAAATAAAATAAAGTCCCTACAGTCCTGCTTTGAGTATAATTTTCCAAAAAGAAACAAATAATAGAAAATACAAATTAAAGTAAAATTCGATCGTTAGCATTGTATTTAATCTTTTTTCAAATATAATCTATTGTTAAAGATAATTTTTCTGGACCACACTGTTTAATCTCTCACAGTCAGATGACCGCTTTATAAATAAATGTACAGTAGTACTTAAATATCATGTAAAATGCGTTTTAGTGTATTAGTATGGAAGTGGGGAGAATATGATGTAACAGATTCTGACATGATTCTCCTGCCACTCATTTTGTTATATTCTTTATTCCGGTATAAATCTTCTGATCCAGATGAGACGGCGCAGCGAGTCCAAGAGGCAAAAATAGTCTGATCCTGTTAAACACTATCCACATTCAGATAAAATGACATCATTGAGCTGAGTGAAGTTAACAGATGTTCAGCGCAGAGGTTGACAGGATCACACTGAGCCTGACCCACATCTGGAGAACCTCTGGGTACAGATGGAACAGATATTAAATATGTAGCATATAAATATGTTATTTAAATCAGTACTTGTATATTTGAGTGTCTACATACAGTACATTGTATTTTATATACTAGTTATTGCACTGATATACTGTCCATCAGAACATGATGCAGGATGGTTTATAAACGTTCAAAATGATGAACCTTTTTGTTTTTTTCATCACCATTTAATCATCCTGGATTTGATGCTAGGCTTATATTTACGTGTTCACCATTGTGTCAGCGTTTCCTCAACAACGCTTAGTAAGGGTTTCAAAAATAGAAATAACTTTGATTCAGCACACTCTGTAATGGTCGCGAGCTCCAACCATTCACGAACCATTTTAATGATTGGGATTTTTTTATTTTTTTTATTTTTTTAAAGTAATCCCTTTCATCTCTTTTTTTTTGGTCGCTTGGTGGCGCTGTCCTAAATTCGGCCTCCCGGAGTGTCTTCCGGGTTGTCGTTGGCGGGTGAGAGGTGACGTCACGCGGATGTCATGTTTTGGTACTTTATGCTGTAGCTAGCTTGGGGCTAGCGATGTGATGGCTTCCCTGCGTTGGTTCGTAAGGAGGCAGCTGTCGCCGGCTGCGTTCCACTTCGCTCGTAAAGTGAAGCTCCTCCAGCCGCCATTCTCCGGAGCCCCGCGGAGGAAGCTGTGCCGTTCTCCGTCTCTGCGGCTCTCAGAGGCGGATCCGTGGGGGAAGACGCGGGGACCGGAGCAGCCTTACAGGCTCACAGACCTCGATAAGGCGGACGCGTCGGTAGGTCGGAGCCGGGAGGAAGACGTAGCATCTTTAGACCCGAGAGGCCGATGGGCTTTAAAACGACTAAACTGTAAACTGCCTTTTGTTTTAGTGTTTTAGTTTATTTCAGATCCTATAAAAAAAACCTACAATTCTGACACAGTTGGGGGTTCGAGCTTCTCACAGTCTCTCTCTTTTTTGTTCTTATCCCTGCAGATGCTGAGAAAGTCCCACGAGACAGGTAAATCCTAAAGAATGTGTCTGAGCATCAATCTCACAAAGTGTGTATCCATCCAGCAGTTTGCCTCTGAGGGACTCCACACATTTAAACGGGTGCAGCTTGTTCAAACGCCTGCACGGCACCTTCTGGGCGCCGCCTGCGATGAGCATTTCCCCGAATGTTTCTACGGTTCGGTAGAGAAGTGATTAAGTTGAAAGCTAAACGTTGTTTACCGCTGATCAAATGTGATGATTGGCCGGTCAGACAGTCTTTCAGTGATCCATGACAGCCTGCATGATGGTACATCCACCATTAAAGCCCGTCAACCCTTTGTGAGTCTTACAACATTCACCAGCATTCATTTTAGGACGGCACCGTGGAGTAGTGGTTAGTGCTGTCAGGTACCGGGTTCGAATCCTATCTGTTACATGTTCTTCCTGTGCCCGTGTGGGTTGCCTCCGGTTTCCCCCCGCCTCCAAAAACATGCATCTTAGGTGAATTGATTACTCCAAAGTTATTTCTGTGTGTGTGTCTTTGTGTGTGTGTGTGGACCCGTGATGAGCTGGCGACACGTCCGAGGTGTACCCCGCCTCTCACCCATAGCAAGCGATTTGTGAATCCATCAAATAGGATGGATTTTATTTTAGATTAAGGTTCTCGTTTAGTCAGATTTGAATATAAATTGGTAGTTATTTAAATGTCTCAGTTCCACTTACAGTACTGCACGAGTTGTTAATTTGTAATAATTAACTGATTTAATTACCAGCAAGCTTCTGTTTTAAAACATTCGTACCTTTTACACACCACAAGAGGGCGCTCTTCACTTCACCTTTCAGGCCAGAATGCAGTGTCTGTTCCGGAGAGAATTAGAGGTCGAGGGAGTGTTGGAGCATCAAACTGTAAAAAAAAAAGACAAGACTTGAAGTTGAGAGTTAAAATGAAGCTCAGGTACAGCAGAAAATGCCCCTGAAATGGTTTAAATAAAACCTAAGCCCATAACATGACAAGCATTTAATGTCTTTTTTCTTTTTTTAATGAATACGAGATGATTGTGAACATGTTTAACTTTCATGTCAGGCTGTTACTTACTATTCTCATCATCATAGTGAAGTGTGTGTGCCTTTATGAAGTCAGAGCGGTGCACCAGCTTTACGTCTTTGTCCTTGGACGTCAAACTTGGATGTTTCCTCTGCCAATGGAACTGTTGAAGAGGAAACAAGACGATCCCACCTCAAGGATCATCTATGGGGGAAATATAACGTATTCAGAAAAAACACAGTCCTGCATGCATATAAAAAAAACAAACATTCATCCCATGTTTGTCAATGTCTGCATTTTATTATGCAGTATTTTGATGCCTGGAAGAAAGATTTGTGCTCTGACTGAGATGTTTCGTTTGTCGTTATTTTGCAGGATTCCTCTCGTGGTTCAGGAACGGGCTGCTGGCGACCGGCGTCGGAGTCATCGCATATGTCCAGAGTGAAATAGGACGGGAAGCAGGATATGGTAAAGGCCTCAACACTCGGCTCTAGTGCTAATTGTAGGTTTCAATGAGATATATATATATATATTTTTTTTTACAGAGTAAGTTTTGAAACCTATTTTTTTTTTAAACAAGGATTTCTACTTTTTAAAACCATCAGTAAATGAGGTTAGATCTTGAAATGTAAAAACTCGTGTTTTGAGTCATATATTTACATATATATATTTATCCTGCAAGCTTTGCCTCAAATTATTAAATATCAATGTGACGAATATTCATGTATGAAAATACGCGAGAATTGAGGCACAGCACGAAAGTAAGACAGTAATACCCCCTGAAAGATAAATAATGTACACAAGTAGAGATGTGTATTAACATTATTTTAATGTCACTTAAATAAATTTATAGATTTGATCATTGTGAGCTATAAATAAATACAATCTCAACCGTCTCAATCTGTTTCCCTTCAGCCTTTTTTATGCTGGGCGGGGTCTGCGTGTCGTTCGGCTGCGCTACATACATTGGGAGCCTCTTCGCCCTGCGGAGGATGATGATGATGTCGGCGCCCATGCTGCTGCTCCAAGGCGCCGCCGTTGGCTCTGTCGCCCTCTTCTGGTTCTGTGCTGTATCCATCTACATCGGCCGGCTGAAGGTCGAAATCATCCACGAGGATGAGGAGGGAGACGATGGAGACGAGTGCCAGGAGTGCCGCGGGAGGCGCGAGCACCGCGGTCGCCGTGACAGCAGACAGGATAACGAAGGGAAGGGACCTTACGAGTAGACGCGCCGGACGGGGAGTCGACGAGGGCGCGTGTCGAACTGTCGGTCGTCTCGCTGGCCAGCCGTCGTCGGATGTTGTTCACTTTGTCTGTTTCTGCGTCGCTTTCACCGACACTTTGAAATAAAACAAACTGCTGAAATCAAAGTAACTAACGTGTTCAGGATTCAGGTTTGTTTATTTATTCAATGTCACATCAACTGTTTGGAATAGACTGTTTAAACAAGTCCAACTTCTGTGCGTCTTTATTTCCTATTTTCTATGGACACGTCAGATTTTGTTTCTTTACGCTGAAGTTGGAAACAAAGTTTTTTCACTGCTTTTTCTGAGTGTACTTTACTCTGCATTCTTACACGCGTTCAGCCCCTAAACCCGAAACCTTTTTCACATCGATCACACCGGATGCCCGTACAGTGTGTGTGAGGCTGTTTCCTTCAGACAGAGGACACAATCCAAGTACAGTATTAGTTGGATGGTGGCCTGTCGAGGACAATTAAAAGCGCGCGTGCAATAAGTGCACGTTCCCCTAATGATCAGAAACTCAAGACGAGATGTAGAAACCTTGTAACTGCCGGGAAGAAATTGAAACTCCTCTGTTTCAGCCAATTTGCTGCTCAGATCGAGGTTTCTACCTTTGACCACATAATTTATGCCGACGAGGCGCCGCTTTAATGCGCTGCGCTGTCGGAGCCGGTTTTATCCCGCCTTAGAGTCCGAGTCAAAAGATGCAGGAACCGCCTGAACGCATGCTGTACATGCATAATTCTTATAATGAGCCGCTCCTCTGCGAGCATGTCTGAATATCTGCAGTGATGTGAGAAGCATGTGTGTGTGTGTGTGTGTGTGTGTGTGTGCGTGGGGGGGGGGGGGGGGGGGGGGTCTGTGATAACTATCACTGACGTGGCGAGGGCGAAGGTCCATGATATCTCCCAGCCATCGACACAGCGTTGCTGTTAAGACTCACCTCAGTCACCCCCTCTCCCTCCCCTCTCCCCTGCTCCTTCCTCCCCTCTCTTCTTCCCTTCTCTTCCTCCCATCTCTCCTCTGCGCTCCTCTCCTCCTCTGACTCCCTGGGCCTTTCAGTGCAGTTGTGTTTCTCATGCAGGGTGTGTCCAGATGGCTGCAGTGTGGCCAGCAGCCCCTCTTCGTCTCCCTCCCTCAGATCCTCCTCTACCCTTTTGCCCTGGAGTCTTTTTTCTCTCTGAACTCCTCCTCACGTTCACTTCTCCCCCCCCCCTGTCTCCTCTATCTTTTCTCCTTTGCGGCTGCATCTGACTGCACAGGTCTGCTTGGCATGCAGGAGGCTCCTGAGGCCTGGCGCGTCTAAAGGGCAGGGCGCCCAGAGGCGGGGAGACGCGCCCTCCCTGACAAACACCATCCAGCCCAAACCCCCCCCCCCCGAGCAACGAGGAGAAACCGCAACACCGGTTGCAGCTCCAAGGCCGAGGGCTGGCTTCACATATCTCCAACCTTGAGCCCCACATCCACACGTCCATTCCTAAAAGTCGGAGTCTGAACATGTGCTTGTTCTGACAGCAGATTGCTCATCTGCTCTCAGGTGTTAAATACCACCAGCATGGATCAAAGAATCTGCCCTGAGAACCGCCGATCGGCCGCCTGCTGCGTGGAACGAGGAGGCCGTTGGGAGATAATGGCAAAGATGAAGGTAGCGGAGGAAGCAGAGGAAGGATGGCGTGTTTGCGGTGCAGCAGGCTCGCGTCACGGCGGCCGCCATCCCTCACTCAGTTATTCCGACCCATATTTTCACTCTTTCAAATGCATTTACATGCGCTCAGGTATCTCCCAAGGGAGCGCGACTCCAATTCAGAGGGTAGCATAAGCCATCAAAGCCCGTGACAGAGAGGGCAAGTGGGCGACTCAATGACAGGCCGGGTGGAAGACAGTCAGGAGAGCTGCCGTGACTGGTGGATACACACACACACACACACACACACACACACATGCACATGCACAGTGACACAATTGCTGCACAATGATTTCATCTTCTCAGGGTGCACCTTTGTGTCTCAATATGAAGATCGCATTCGGCACCCAAAAAAAAAAAGGATGGAAGAAACCAGAGGTTTCAGCACACACACACACACAATTATACCGTATATAGGACTTTGCACGTACAATGGCATTTCTCCCCAACAACTGCTCTTGTTTAGTATGCGCTTCCTTTGCTCTTGAGGAGGAATGATCCTCACTCTAATGAACCGGGGCCTGCCACTTGAATGTAAAACAGGATTTAACCCGTCTTCAATGTCAGAGCCCCTCCCTGGGGCTGCTTCAGACAACACACACAGATTCACAGAAATGCACACACCCGCAGACGCACGGTAGCAAAGCACTAACACACACACACACACACGCACACACACACACACGTGAGACATAAAACAACGCACGGCCTTCTCTCATAAAAGCCGGACCTTCTTTGTGAGCGTTGTTTTTATTCCATGTAAAGCACAAATGTGTTGAACGGGATCAATAAAGAAGCCACACGGCGCTGCGTTGTGCTCCTCTACTGGGATAGTTTATTGTTATCATCTGTATCACGCTGCTTCTTTTTACATTTGTTCATTTTATTTGATGGATGGATGGATGGAGTATTCACAAAGATGGGAGGATAACGTTAGCTTCACAGTGATGGGCTAAGGTGTTAGCAATTTAATTCAAACTGAGGAAAAAAAGAAGAAAAAAAAATAAAAGCATACACACTTGTATAAGCAAGCACACCCACCCACACACACACACATATACACACACACACACACACACACACACACACACACACAGTCCTACACATTATACCATTAAACACCCGAGAATGTCTGCTCACACATATTTGTATGTGATGGCTACAGTCCCGGTGTGTAGTGCACATTTCTGAGTATTCGCATCATTACTGTTAAACATTTGACTGTCTTCACATTTGTTAAACAAGGAGTTTGACGTCGATATTTTTGTCACGGTGATTTCCACTTTCCAAATCGACTGCGATTCAGATAGGAGCGAAGCAACATTCAAATAAAAACTTTTTCTTTATCCACATAAAAAGTATTTTTTTTTCCAGTTGTGAGAGGAGTTCCAATCAATCAGTTCCAATCAATCAGTTTTAAGTGTTTTATATTTCCACTTCAAATTCTAAAATAAATCATTGAAGTGAGCCGAACTGAAACCATCAGAATGTTTCTATATTTATTGACCTTGAGTGGTCTTCTTTTAATGACCTCATGCGGTCCGCCTTCCCCATTGACTACCCCCCCCCCCCCCCACACACACACACGCTGCGGCCGCACCAGGATATCAGCGACCTCTTGCATTGCATCTCTCTTTTAACCACACAGCGAGCGTTAAGTGATGAAGTGCTTTCAGTTCACGGCAGAACAAATTTGAGTAAGTGCTCAAAATAAAACCCACACAGGCATAAACGCGAACAAACACTTTCTGTCCAGCACCAGTTCCTCTCCTAAAACATTTTCACAAATATCTGCTTTTTTTTCCGAGAGAGAATAACACTAAATGGTGTTTGGATGATAGAGATAGTTTTTGTAGTTGTTGTTTGTTTGTTTTTGTCTACCACCCTTCCTATCATCTGTTTGATCTGGTGGAATGAGAACGTAGCAATAAAAACCTTGAGGTTTTAAAAATAAAAATAAAAATATGGCTTTCATAAACAAACATAACCAAAGAAATATCACTGCATTATTCCCTTTATACATGATGGAATGTCTGGGACATTGTATTCATAGTTTTGTCCTTACAGTGTGCTTTAGGTATGGCTGACTGACCAATACTTTTTTAAAAATCTTTTTTAATTATTACTATTTTGAATGTCAATACAAAAACACCAGCAGGTTGTCTATTTTAAAAGAAACCCTATAATCATGTCTCACCTGTCCCTCATTACAAGAGATGATTTTATAATACTGCAGTCTTTTCCAAAGTGTCCTTCGTCCCGACAGACAGGCGTTCGTCTAGCTTTACGGTTAGTCGGGTTAATCGGCGCGGCGGTGGAGAGGACGTGAGGGTCTTTATGGTTTTGTCTCTATATACAGTATGGCTTCTCTGAGTGGAAGAGACACAGACATCAACACCAGTCCTTCTAGAGAAAGACACGGAGTAGAGTTCATTATTGTTGACGAGACACCGCGCCTTCAGGGACAAGCGGTCAAAAGTGTCCACGTCCCGTTTTTCGGTGTCAGCTGTCCGTAACAGGCAGACGCAACGCGTCACATATTTTAATCTCCAGTCATTCAGCTCATCATCCAATCAGCAACGTCCTCAGAGGCTTTAATGTCCTGCCACTTCTGTCTCTCTTGCCCTTTTCAGTGTCTCTCTTTCTGGTCTGTCACCCCCCGAGTCCCTAGTCCTCCTCCGAGCCTGCCGCCCCCCTCAGTCCGTTCATACAGAAGGGCAGGCCGGACGAGAAGGGGCTGTCAGACGGAGAGAACCCACTGAAGGGTGGCAGGCCGGCCAGCCGCTGGAGGTGGGGGAAGAAGGCTGGCGGGGGCCCCTTGTGGTGGTCTGAGCGTAGCTGCAGGCCATCACCGTGTCCTGCGGCGTGGTGGTGGGAGGGGGGCAGCTCAGGCGGAGCGTAGCGGATGGTGCTGGGAGCGTAGAGGCTCTGGGGGCCCTGAGGGCTGAGGGCGAGGGGGTGGAAGAGGACCCGCCCCGCCGCGCCGCCGGCGGCCAGCCTCTGGAGCAGCTCAAAGTCGGGGCCGCTACCTGCACCGGCGACGCCCCGACCGACCAGCCCCGACACGGCCCTCTCATCGCGGGGCAGCGGGGAGGACACAGCCATGACGGGGGACAAGGCCGGGGACGGGGGGGTGAACAAACCTTTTGGGGGGGCCTCACTGCTGGAAGAAGAGTCCGGGATCGGGGTGGTGGGGCTGTCGCCGTTCAGGCTGCTGGAGGGGGTGTGTGCATGTGACGGCTGGGACTGGGCGTGTGAGGCCGAGGGTTGCGTGTGCGCCCCCCAGCGCCCCCCAGCGGTCAGGGCTTCATGCTCAGTCTTGATGCTGGGGCTGCTCGGCAGGGCGGACGGGCTCACTGTGCTCTTCAGCTGCTGGATCACAGCCCGGCCGTTGTGCACCTTGCCCCCGCCCTCCCCTCTGGTCGGCGTGTCTCCTCCCCGACTCCGTTTACTTCCTCCACCTCCGTCTTCGTGTTTCAATCTGTCACCGTCTCTCCCCTGGTCCCACCCGGCCGCCTCCTCCTCCTCCTCCTCCTCCTCCTCCTCCTCCTCCCCTTCACTGTCACTCGCCAAATCAGAGGAGGCTGACACGCTCTCCTCTGCATGGCGGAGGTGCTCCAGCCTGCGACGGGTTTCGGGGGGCGCCCCCTCGGGTTCAGACCTCAGCAGGCGCTTCCTCCTGTCCTCCGAATGGACGGCAGCGGCGGGAAATTTGTCTCTACCTTTAGCGTCGGGGTCACTCTTCCCCACAGAGCTCTTTACTGGCTGGGAGCCTGAGGCAGGTAAAGGATATTTATGATCAGAGGAGGGACAGGCAGGTGTGTGTGTGTGTGTGTTAATGGGCATCATGGGATGGCGGTAATGTGTGTGTGTCTGTGTGTGGCGTCCTACCTCGTGCTTGTGGGGAGCTGTGGGTGGGGGATGAGCTGACTCGGAGTCTCTCCGCTCTGACGTTTTCCGGAAGCTGCAGCAGATCCAGGGGAGTGTCGGGCAGCTCCGTCCGGCTGGATGGACGGACGAAGAGACGGATGAAGAGATGGATAGAAGTGAAAATCAAGAGAAAGAGACGGAGAGGAGGTGGACATAAACACAAATGATTACCCCCCCCACTTAAAACCACTCAGAGCTTAATAAAAAAACACCCCCGCTAGTGGCCATGCTGCTTTGAGTGAATACTTAGACACATAAACAACATATAATCAGCGTAATAACAACCTCCAACAGTCAAACTGCATCTAACGTCCTTCTAACACACACACAACCCTCTGAACAACACGGACCCCGCCCTCGTAGACACACACAGAACCAGCTATTCCCCACTCAGCAGCCCACCTATGCAGAGTCAAGCCCAGACAGGGAGGGGGGGCTGCCGGAGAATTTAATGAGCTCTTGTAATTGCAGCACTAATTAACTAAAACACCATTCAGCCCCAAAATTCTGACATCCATTCGTTATAATTATATTGCTACACTCCAATTAGCATTGAACGTCAGCCTACTCCTCTAGTGTTTTTGTCTGACTGCTCGCTGTGCACACACTTTTGTTATGTGCTGTGCATGTAGGCGTGCACGAGAGAAATGTGGGGAAAGCTTATTTTGTTGTAGGCACTGCAGTTGTTGTTGATCCTGTGGCGAATAAGAAGCCCTTAAAAGTGTTTCTGCACTAAAATATGTTAATGAACGGAAACAGGAATACATTTCCCTGTAAGATCATGTCGGCCAATCAGGAGCGACGACATTAAACGGTGAACAGCAACGCTGGACTCTGTGAGTAATGTTCGGAAGATAATTTAAAACTTTGCACTAAATGAATAAATGAATATTTGACAACAACAACAACAAAAATCCCGCAAGTCATTAAAAAGTCAAACAGCCGGACTGTCCATCACCACGGTTACGCATCGCGAATTCCTTCGAAGCCCTGAATAATGTCTGATGATTTAATTACATCAACAAAACGACAAGAATCTGTCGTTTCAACCGGAGAAATTCGGCAATTAATTAAAGAGAATTCCGTAACTTCGTTTAGGTGAGAAAAAAAATGAATCCAAATCTATGAAATGCAGACAACAACATTCTCCTCATTTTAAATCTGCAACATTTAAATGAAAGGTAGAATAACTTTTAATATTAATTCCCCATGTGCTTCGCTTTAATTTTTGACATGCTGGAGGGGCAGAAACATTCCCAGTAACCCCTCTGAATCCCATCATCGACCCCTTCAAAGGCTCCGTGCACAGTGTGGCGCCTGCATATATATCATATCAGCATTCCTCCGCTGTGGCTGCACTGACCTCAGGACGTAGTTGACCCAGATGACGTTCCGTTCGTGGGGGGCTTTGTGGTTGATGGAGATGGTGGCGCTGGACTGGATCCACAGGTACCCCCCCCTCCTCTGGAGCCAACGGTAGTAGTCGGTCACCACCTGACCTTTTCTCAGCACTGGGAGGAGACGGGCCAGAGACCGAAAGAAAAAGAGGTCAAACAAGGATTCAGACGGTTCGTTTCAGGTTCTGTTCATGGGCTTAGTCATTCGGAATGACGGCAGCAGAGGGCGCCGATCACAACGGGACAGCAGAGCTTCCTTCCACGATCCTACACATTCAGATTTCATGTAGGGCTAGAGAGGTGGAGATGAATTTGCCGTGCGGCTCACGGCTGTGACTCACGGTCCTCGTGGCTCTGCCGGAGGTTTTCCAGGTCCTCTACGTAGATAAAGTGGTAGCATGTATGTCCAACGACCTCTGCTGGGGTCAGATCCATATACTCTGAGATCCTGAGAAGAAATGCACCAGAAACACATCACATGCGTGCACAAGACTTATGTATTCCATGTGCAATGCAGCTAAACCTCACCTGTTCTCACAATATATGACCTGTAGGTCCATGTTCACCCTGAAAACAAACATCTGGCTCTCCATGCGGACCTCATTAAGCGTCGTCGGTGGAAGCGTGTGAGCCAGCACAACCAAGCCCATCGGGCGCCGGGCGGAGCGCGTGGACCCCGGGACGAGAGCCGGGCGGCAGCGGATTCGTCCCGTTACGTGGATGACCTAACAAACAGAAGAACGCAGCTTGTGTTACCTGCTGCGTGCAAAGTTGATTTCTGCAGGACAGAATGTGCATGAGGTGGAACGGAAGGGACCGATGCATTAAATGAGGCGGATACAAAAGCAGGAATTGTAAGATACTCATCCAAATACATCCAGGATGGTACTTAACAGAGTTTGTGGCAATCCCTTTGCTTTATGCATATTTAAAAAGTCAAAAGTCCTTACTTGCAAAAAAAGGTGGTGGGAGAAAAAATAAAAAACGGACTCAGATCCTGATCCTGAAAGATTTCTTCATACTGCATGTCCGACACTTTTTTAGTTTATGCGAAATGGAAGAATGTTTTTTTTTTTATCTTGCCCAAACCCTCCCACCAAATCTTGTTAAAAATGTAAAGTCAACAAATACAAACAGCCTGACTAAAAGACGCTAGTGAACACATCAACACCATGGCAGAGGTAATTCACATAAACGCAAATACAAAGTCAGACTCCGAGCCGCGCATAGATGGATGGTGTCACAGCTCTGAGCGCAGTAAAGTGTTATGTGCAGCGGTCCAGAGTGAAATAAGGTCACAGCAATAAAACACGGAGAACGACCAACCTGACGGAGCTATGAAACCCTGGAAGCAGGAAGCTAAATGACGGGCTCTGCTCGCTACTTTATCCTTCAAGGAACAAGCGGGGAAACGGGGAAATAAATGATAATACAAGGTTTGTTCTGGAATTATGATCAATTGTTCGACCTTGTATCCAGAAGACTTGACGTGCAGGCCTCTTTTGGTGAGCGTGGACTTCATGCGGACGAAGAAGCCACGGTCGGGGGGGTCGTCCGCAGGAGAATGAGGACTGGAGGGAGCTGAGGAGAGAGAGAGAGACGTTCATTTTGTTACTTTGTTTTAGTGAGGATGCACATTTAGGATTTCTCTCTCTATATGTAGAGCGTGATCAATACCCGGTTCAGGGGTACCAGCCAGGGAGGGGGTGGACGCAGAGTTGGATGCGCTCTCGGGGCCCGTGAGGCAGCCGGCCTCGGCCCTCAGGTGGGGCCTTATTCCCAGCCGCTCCGCCATCTCCACGTGGTCCGCCGGGTGGATGTAGTCAAACACGCTGCTGCCGGTCAGCTCCACCTGAGGAGAGACGCGCATGCTGATCAAAGGGCCAAGAGCAAATACCTGCACGTGTGGGAGGACACACCTACACCTACGCACACGCGCGCGTGGTGCCTAACACACACAGACAGGGAAAATCAATATACATTATGACAGGAAAATGAAAGCACTGCTCTGGGTTACAACTCAACAAGGAGTGTTGAAACACACACACACACACACACACACACACACACACACACGCATTTAAGTCCAGCCTCAGAGGACTACAGCATTACACACATACAACCAGGGGAGATAAAAAATCAATTGTATTTGCTGATTAAAAACAGGTGAACTCCAAGTACCTCCAAAGGTCACATTAGTATTCTTATTCCCCGTGTCGCTCCCTACGTCTTCATTCACTTACAGACTCCCCCGGCAAGAATAAAGAGCAATGCAGCCGCTTACGCTGCTCTACAATCCTATCATCATAATGCATCGCTGTCGCATCTCTAATCGTTTAAAGGTAACGGCGGCGCTGCACTTGCATCGCATCCGTAAAAGCAGCACAATTGGAGGAGATATGATTCCATCTAAAACGTGTGTGTGTGTGAGAGAGAGCGAGAGAGGCAGCATGCTTACACACATTCATGCAGCTTCTATTACATCTGTGAATGCCTATGCGTGTCTGTGCATGTGTGTGCCAACACCATCCCATCTGATAAAGCGGCGGCGGCGGCAGCGGCAGCCTCACACCCTTGTCTGTAGGACACAGCCATTTATTACCGGATTAGAGCCATTTACTGCAGGCTTTATAGGAGCTTGAGCAGGCCCTCAAGGACATCACAGCCAGGGGAGAGGGGAGATGTGGGAACAGAGACGGTGGGAGCGGAGGAACCACTAGTGGTTGGACGATGAGCGAACAGAGGGGGAGGGATGCTAAGAAAAGGGACAGATGTTCTTAGTCCCAGACAGAATTTAATCTCTTGGCGGTGGGGGGGGGGGCTTTTTTTCAGAATTGTGCTGTAATAAACATAGTGGGCGTCATCAAAACGATTACCTTACATATAGGCATATCAGATTCTCAAGGTATCTAGATGAGACTACCTATTTTGATATGCAACCCAATTTATAAATAGGATGTTTATCACCTCTATTTCATAGCGATAGAAGCAATAAAGATTAAAAAAGAAGGGACAAGGCCTTTCTCAAATTAACTGCATAAGCTTCTGTTGTAATTCATCAAACTTAACCATTATTCCTCTGGACAGCCTGAAAGACACATTTCAAAGGCCTCTGAATGCAGAGTGTGTGTGAATATTCACACATCAATTTAAAGATAAAATCCTCCTAAAGTTCAGCTCCCCACGCTCATCATTCTTTCTGTTATCTCTGAATATATATTAAGTATAAGAATTATTTTTTTTCTGGAAAAATGACCCCCCCCAAAAAAAGGAAATCAGCATATGACATAACCACCATTCTATTGTTGAGCATAGAGTCCTGCAGTGAAGATGACCAGCTTCACCTTCAAAATATATTTTACTTGTTTTCATCAATTACAGTTGGACAAACACAAGAATGTCTCGACCTGATGTAAAAAAAATATATATACTCTATCGGCTCTCTTGAGGAAAAAGTGTGAAAATTATACTTTTATATATACATCTTTTAAGTGAAATTATAAAATTATAGTACTATTTTAGAAAAGTGGGATTACACTGAGATCTTAGAAACACCCTGAAACAGTGTTTCCTTCTGATGTCCCTTCTCTTCTTCGTGCATACAGAATGTCAGCAGCGTAATAACGAGGCATTCAATCCTTCTAATCTAAACATTCAGAAATAGTTTAACAATTAAGAGTTTGCAATTATGGTTAAAAGTCAACAGTAACAGTGGTAATCAAAGCATTTCTTCAGGCCAACAGATAAACAGATTTGTTTTTAAAGTCACAGACATTTTATAAAAACTTTTCATGCCATCATTTGCTCTGTGGTTAAAAGCGTCTTCTTCTGCAAAGGTAATCTCGTCGTATTTAAATGGCGGCTAAATTTACTTCTGCTCACTGAAAACTGGACGGACCGTTTGAGAGAGACACAATCACCCGGAACGGCGGTATGGGAAAAACAAGGTGGAGAAACAAACGCCTGCTTATGGGCTTCACCGGGGATTGAAAAAAAGATCAGACACAAATGAGAAGATGAGAAGGAGACGGAACGACTGAGAGGATGAGTCAGGCTCAGACATAAAAACAGGTAGAGAACGCGGCGCGGAGGGAGACGTGAGGAGAGACCCAGATCATCCAAGTCGGCGTGTCTGCGCCGCCGTCCCCCCGTGTGTGTGACTGGACTGTCTGTCTTTGAGCTCCCCGTGTCATTGTTTGTGTGAATAGGTGTCTGTCCGTAAGTCTGTGTGAACCTGTGTGTGTGTGTGTGTGTAAGCATGTATGTGCACGCATGGATGTATGGCAGTGTGGAGAGGAGGAGGAGGAGGGGGGGGGGGGGGGGGGCAGCAAGCAGGGGAAGGAGAGACATGATATAAATAATAGCAGGGGGCTTTAATATGTATGAGGCATCCGGGCAGTGGTCCACAACACACTCCTCAGCCCTCGCTGACTGATGGGAGAGGAGAGAGAGAGGTGGGGAGGGGGAGGGGCAGCGAGGGGGGGGGGGGCTGCATACTAACCATCCCCAGATCAATTCTCTCCTCCCTTAATCTAGCATCCTTCCTCCCTTCTCTTTACCTCATTTATCCTTTTTCTTTCACCTCCAAGCCCTTCCACTTGCTTTTCCATCCCTTCCTCAATCCTTCACCTCCTCTGGTCTTTTGTCTCCTCTTCCATCCATCCATCCTCCCCTTGCTCCCCCCCCATCTGTTATGTGGCGTGCCCAGGTTTATCCCCGTGCTTCCGGCCCGGAGACCCGGTGCGAGGAGAAACGCCACCAGGGGAGTGGGCGGCGGGCTGTGCCCTTAGCCAAGGTTGCTGACCTGGGCTAAGCCGTCTAAAGCAACCCCCCCCTGTCAGGGGAGAAGCTCAGGGTGTAAGCCAGGTCAAAGGGGTCAGACAGGGGGGGGGGGGCAGGAGACGGCAGGGCCGGGACGGTCCACGGGGGGCAACGTGTCCTCTAAAAACAAACCTCCAGTTACACTTTTCACTCAGAACATCGTTTGTTTGTCCTTCCCTCGTCCCCGGCGTCCGTCTCACCAACAATCTCGCTCTCTCTCTCTCTCGCCCTTCTTCCTGTTTTTTGTGTGTTGGTCTTCCTCGCCATACGTTTCCATAAAAACACTCCACACTCCCTGCCGTAAACCCTCCTAACTCACTCCATCTGCTCCCCCCCCCCCCTCCCCCCCCCCCTCTCTCATCATAAACACCCTCCATCCCCGCTCACGCTCGTCTTCTCTGGGCGGTTAAACGCGGCGTTGTATGTTCAAGGTTTTGAACGCAATCTCGGATCATAAATAATTTCATTAGAATGCTGATGGCTCCGGCCCTGTTTGAGGAGATGTGATGGGTTAGGCCATCTGCTCAGCTGATAAGAGCAGCTCTGTTTTATTAGCATCGCCACCAAAGCCTCGGCTGTCTTGTTTACCGAGGCAATCCCAAGGCGAATTTCCTTCTCGTGCACATTTAAACTCTATTTACACACTCTCTCTCTCTCTCTCTCTCTCTTGTCCTTTCCTTTTCTCTTGAAATGCTTCCACGTTTTTCTGCATCTCTTATTCTCATTGTTTTGGCTGCTTTTCTTACATGCGAGTTTTACAACGGCACAGAAACTACATCGGACAAACTTGTGACCGATCTCCGCCGGCCGCCTGTGTCCTTTGCCTCGGACCAGATCGTTGATAATAAATACGAAATTAAATGACATTTTGACTTCTCAACTCATTCCTGCGATGTAAAGGTGTGTACTCTGAGGCGAGTCGGTACGCCAGGACATCACCTTCAGGTGTGGTTATTTTGGGGCAAATTGCGCACAAGACTGGCCACACCCAAAACATGAAATGATTACCATATTTGGAAAAGGAAACGAACGGGGGGAGGGTCATAATATTATTGACAGATATTTCAACAAAGAGTTTGACGAAAGACCAAAAAAAAAAAAATCCCCAGTGCAACCTGTTGCCAGGATTTCCTCCTGCCCTTGCTGGTCGCGGCCCGTGTCATGTCGTACGCCCCATGTCGCGTCGTACGTCCCGTGTCGCGTCGTGCGTCCCGTGTCGCGTCGTACGTCCCGTGTCGCGTCGTGCGTCCCGTGTCGCATCGTACGCCCCGTGTCGCATCGTACGCCCCGTGTCGCGTCGTACGTCCCGTGTCGCGTCGTGCGTCCCGTGTCGCGTCGTACGTCCCGTGTCGCGTCGTGCGTCCCGTGTCGCGTCGTGCGTCCCGTGTCATGTCGTACGTTACAGCCATCACTGTAAACTGACTGCTACAGTGACGGATGCCTGTTTGAATTGTTTGCCGTACTTTCAGACGGAACGAGGACCGGCCAACCAGCGGCTCTCACATCACGTTTCCATTAAGGCTCTCCATAACGACACATTTTCCACATTGAGAAAAACACCCGGTTACTTGTGTTATTGTAGCTCTCGATTCCCTCTTTCTCCTTTTTCTCATGCTGTACCCATTTCTCATCTCTTTCCCTCTTATCACACCTCTCCTCCGTTCCTCCCCCCCTCTTTCGCTGGCTGTCTCTATCTATCTTCCCATCCCCCTTGGTGTTCCCCCCCTCCCTACAATCAATGTGGCTTTTAAGATGCCTATCGATTTGTTCCCCTAGACAGGCCCAGCGCGCTGGGGCGACACTTTGATTGCTGGGCCAGTAATTACTGTTATTATTTATGCATCTGGGCAAAATGGCAGGACTTAACGTTCACAGTACAAGAGGCCACAGGCAATCAACCGGGGTGAGCACCTGGAGAGGGAGAGAGCTCGGCCGAGAGACACTGGGAGAACGCAGCACTGCTCCTGTGAGAGTTGTACTCCATAGATGAGCGCAAGGAGTGCAGTCAAAGATATTCACACACACACACACACACACACTCTTGGGAGGGAATTCAAAGGAGTAAGCGCAAGATAGGCACGTGTGTGCAAATGCATTTGTATACAAAGGATTATTTATGTGCGTGTGTGTGTGCGTGCACAGTGAGGTTGTCTTACCTGTGAGAGTCCCAGGTAGATAGAAACCGTCTCTGAAATGTAGAGGAACCGTCCCTCGTGACTGACCACGAACACAAAGCCATCCAGGGCCTGTGCATGCACGCGCACGCACACCCACACGCACACAGGAAAGCAGAAACGAGACAGACAAATTAGAGCAGTTAGTGTGTATCGAACAAATTACAACGAGCTAGAGAACAAACAACCCGTCAGCGCTCACCCTCTTGTCTCAGTTCACATACACACAGATATTTAGAATGCATATACACAGTGAGCCACTAAAAAATGAACTTTAAAAAAAAGACAATGAAAGACAAAAACATGTTTTTGGGTCTGCATGAACATGGGATTTAAAAAATATTTCTTCAATTGTTTTCAATCGGTTATTTCTGTGTCCCCATTTTAGACTTAGTTTCATATTAGATCAATATGTAGGTGTGTGTGGTGGATTTCAAATGAATGAACGAACCAAACTGTCAGATGAGTTACACCGAGCCCAAATCCTGTCCAACAGACTTCCCCCTCTGCGTGAGACAACCCTGAGCCTGTATTTGTTTAAAACATGTTTTTAAAAATGCATACATTTCATGAAATTGAAGAATAACTTTGGAGCTGAGAGTCTTTGGTACTTTGGAACCAGGATTGTTTTCTGGATCTAAATTTGGCGCGTTGGAATGTGAAAGTCCACTAATGGGAAGCAATAGCGAAAGACTTTTGCATAAAGTGCTGCTTCCAAGTAATCTTTGCGGACTGTTAGGTCTCCAGATCTTAACCCCATGAAGGGTAAATAGGGGCAAGTAAAGTCCAAACTGGTTGGCTGAAAATCTGAGGGCTCCGACCAGTTGTGTGAAGCAGTGAGAGACGAAAGGAACACATTAATGCAACGCTGTTAAAGGCTTGAGCAATGTCAAAGCTATCCAGTAAATAAATTACATTATACACAGACACTGTGTACAATACTATCTAACAGCGCTGCATTAAAAAAAAATAAAAAATCAACAATTCTAAAAACTCTGTCTCATTTTCTTTTTTAGTCCAGGAGCGCAAGAAAACAAATAGTCCAAACGAATACGAGACACTGAGGTAGGAGAGATGTATCAATCAACTGTGATGAACTCAAATCCACAACTTCATCCAAGATCTCCCGCCAAACCCCCCCCCCACACACACACAGTCATTACAGCCTCCAGTGAGTCTAATGAGAAGTGAAAGGTATACAGATAGACCATTACAGAAGGCTGCTTCAGAGAATAATACTAATCGTCATAACAAGCATCCAGGAGAGAGCCCCGCCCCCCCTGCCCCCCCCCCCTACACACACACACAATCGAACCAGGGCGACTTCACTCTAGAAGAATGATTGCTATTTTGGTGGCCACTACTTAAAGTGGCAGAGGTAATTTATGCAACTGACACATCCAGTATGCAAATGTGTGACCGGGGTGCGGGGCATCGTGTGTCGCGGTGAGGGGAAACCAGCCGCCTGAATGTCGGAGAACTAAAGTGCAATTATCAGGCTATTACGGCAGGAGGACAGCTGGGAGGGACGAATCATACAGTTCTCCTGGAGCGTTAATTTGATTTCTATCAGTGCGGTTCCCTAAGCCTCCTTGCCTCTTTAAAATGCCGGCAGGACGCACACATGTGCAACTTTTCCTTGTTCTAAGACAACCTTCTCATCCTCTATCGCCCTCTGTTCATCCAGATCTAGCCGCTCCTCAGATCAGAAAGAAAAGGCACGTTTATTTGGAGACCTCCTTCCCACTTTACATGAGATAAAGATGCTAAGATCCATTAAGTTTTTTCCTCATCCCTCCCTTTGTTCTCCAAATCACCTCCTCTCCCTCAGCCTCCTCCTGAGGTCTTCAGTTGCCTTCTTTGCTCTTCCTCTGAGCCTTTGTCTCTACATCGCACATTTTGTCATCCCTGCAGCCCTCCTGGCCTAGAACGCCCCTCAGGCGCCATTCATCTGTCACAGCAAACACGGGCACTCTTTGGCAGCCAATGCTGTCCATGCCGCCGAGGTTTATGTGCAGGTCTCCATGTGTGCAAACATAAAAGCGCGTGCTACGGGTTTGCAAGTCTGAAAGACCAAGAGGAGGAATAGTTGAGCCGGCACAAACTGTGACTGCACCAACAAGTCAGTTATGAAGTAAACGTGCTCATCTGTCAAGGAGAGAACTTGCCAGATTGCAAACTTTTCAGATAAACAGAGGGATTAAAAAGGACTCCTTTCAAGCAAAATAAACCCACTGGGCCCCGTGAAAGATGGATTGTCACAACGCTCACGTTTCGGAGACATGATTTTCGCAGGATAGCTGCAAAATATTTCTCTCACAAATAAAACCATGTCAAATAGACGATGTAAATATGTGCATGACATGATATCCTTTGAACCCTTGCAGAATAAGAGGGAGGGAGGGAGGGGAATGGGTGCCGTGGAGGTTACCTGTAGAATGTGCGCCCCGAGGTGCTGCTCAAACATGTCTGTGGCCAGAGAATGAGACGATCGTCTTACTGCAAGGAGAAAGAAGACAAAAAAAAAAACCTCACAAACTGACTGATGACATTTGCAAGAGCTTCAAAGGAGATAAGAGTGTTGAGATCCCTGCTACCTCCTAATGCAATGCTAATATTATTTCATCATACTATGCATTGATTTTAGTATCCATCTAGATTATGCTGTACTGCAGAGGCACAAAAATAAATGAAATGATGTAATGGGGCATTAAAAAGCCACAACTGCAACATCTCATCCTAATCTTCATCACTTTTCTGTCATTGTCTGTCATCTGCAAGATACACTTAAAACATGCTTGTTTGAATTGTTTGTATACTTTCATGCATTTTTTGGATGCAAAGATTATTTTGCCTACATATGAAGTGGAAAAGTCAAAAGATTATTTAACTTGTCAAAAAAATAATACATTCACAAATAAGAATATTAAGATAGAAAAAGTAGTAAATAACTTTTAAGACAAGAAAATACATTTCCTGTTTTTAAATATTTTCCATCAGTAATAATTGGCAGCGTGTTTTGACATTTACACTGATAGTACGCACCGGCAGATCTAAGATTTTTCTAAATCAGGGGCCATAGAGGACTAAAACAAACGTAGAACTTGACACAGACATGTGACATTGTACTTCTGGGGCCAATCAGATTACAGATGGCACCGCCTCTAGATTCACCCAGGATTGTAGGCACATCTTAAATTAGGATTTGGCAGGTGGGTTAACCTGGAATTCTGCTATAGTGGCAACAACCAGACTAGAAAATATATCATTCATTTAAGTCATTTACCCCAAACCACAACGCTTCAATTAGTAATAAATTAAATCAAATTGTGTAAAACATAAAACTAGTTACAATAATATATTTGGCATTACTGCAGACTGGATAGCGCGGGCAGACTCTGTCTAGCAGAGGATTTAACTGACTTGATTTACTGGTTGTGAAACTGCCAATCAGACATATGCTTTGTTTTAGTTTTTAATCACAGGTGCAGGAACGTTGCCGGGACCAGTGCAGGCCTTGGTGACCCCTGCTTGTATGATGATATTCATAAACCTGGGATTACCAGGGTTTGGTAATCATGGTGCAGCTTTGTGATGTCTTTGAGTCCAATCATGTTTGACAAACAGACAAATCGTCTGAAACAGGCGTCTGGCTGTTGTCTAAAAAAACCCTCAGCATAAGGAGGGAGCTGCTGTATGACGCACAACACTCAATTGCCGACAGACACACAAATACACACACACACTCACAGTGTCTGCAGGCCACTCTTAATGCATCCCAAACACAAGCTATCAGAGCTGCTTCAGTGCCAAATGGTGCTGTTTACCAAGGCAATTACAATACAAATAGAGTTGGAGGTGGTTAGGTAGGGGAGGGGCTGAAGATAGGTACAGGGGGGGGGGGGGGAGCTGAGAAGGTACGGCCTGGAAAATGAGAAAACACTAAGGGATGCAAGAGTGATCACTTTCACGCAGGCAAACAGCGGCACGCAGAGCTGCAGAGACGTGCAAGATGAATTTAGCAATCAGCCGTATTTACTGTTTTAAGTCAAAAATAATGTGTGACAGTGTGTGTGCGTGTGCATGTGTGCACCTGTGTGTGTGAGATTGCAAAAGTAGGATCCATACCTGGGAACTAATCTCGCTCCAACATGAACGGTTTGGGAACAATGTTCCTTATCCGACAGAGACAAACTATATGTGTGCGCATATGAGTGAGTATAGACGTGTGTGTGACTTTAAGGATTGTTAAATAATGTGTGTGCAGCGCATTCGTGTTGAATGTATGCATGTGTGTGTGTGTGCGTGTGCATGTGTGTGTCACTGCAAGGCTGTGGGAAATCAATAAATGTTATGACAGGAAAATGAAAGCACTGCTCTGGGTTACAACTGAACACAGAGGGAGGATTGGAACATACACACACACACACACACACACACACACACACACACATAAATATATATTAATATATATATTGCATAGCCGCCTGCATGCCCTGCTTGAGTTGTGCGTTCACTGAATTGAGGAGGGAGGCATTCCATTAAGGGTAAAGACACACACCGATCAATTATCATGCACAGACTACACAGTTGCAACATGCCCTCCGATTAAACAACACAAACACCCGTACACACACACACACACGCAAATGCACGCAAGACACATGCACATACACAGAGTTGCCGGACAAAGCCACAGCGGCATTGTGAGACCGGGGTCCCCCCCGTGAGACAGAGTGTGAATATAAATAAGGCAAGTCCATTCAGGGCTATTAAAGGGAGTCTGGTGCTGGGACCCTTCAGCCTGCTGCCTGGAGGGGGGGATGGGAAGGCCCCTCTGCCTGCCTGTCAGGGTCCCTTGTGGGGTTGCGATGGAGCTGCAGAACTGGGGAGTCTGGAAGAAGCAACGCCCCCCCCTCCCCCCCCTTTATAACCACATGAGAATGAATCAAAAGGTGTGTGTCTGCGTCTCTCCTTTCCTGTGTGCGAGTGTGTGTTTCATGCCACAGACCCCTGGAGGAGTGAGGCTGATGGTGGGTGATCAGCAGTGCTGAGTAGTGTCAGCGGGGCGGAGGAAAACGCTGGATGTGACACGAGGCCAGGAGGGCTGACGGATGAGTCTACACACTCGCACACACACAAATACACAGAGGACCATTTATTAAAGACTGACAGGGTACAATAGGGCAGCCAGGAAACCAAAACACTGGACCTGGTGTGGGTGTGTGGATGCAAGCGCCAACGTGTGAAGTAAGAGCAGTGTTGGCATCTCACCCTGAGAACAAAGATCCTTCTGTAGTGGCGCTCTGAACCCCTTATTCTGTGTGTGTGTGTGTGTGTGTGAGAAAGAGACAGTGAATGAGTGAACTATCATGATTCTGTTTGTACACTATACCTTAGATGTTATCTCTTCAGTCATTTCTTGTCTAATCTCAATCATTCACAGTCAGATTTAGTTTTGTTTTCTCACTTCAAGGGTTAATTCATTCGTTTCGGTTCTTGATTGATCGTGTCAATAAAGTTAACCGCAGAGAGCAGGGAATGTAGTTTCAATCACAACTGTTGGACACAAAGCTACAAAATGCATCCTGTTCATCTGTGAGTGTTGAATTTTTGTCACAAATTTATAGAAAATTGCAAAATCATTCATGCTGAATTATTTTGGACTTTGTTTAACTCAAACTCTATATTTCTTTTTTCATCTGATTTTCCAAAATACGGCTACAATTCTTTGAATAACATAAACGCTCGATGGACAGAGGCTCTGTGCCACCTCACGTATGTGGCACAAACAAAAAAGCAACAGACATGAAAGGCTCTGGTTTTCCGACCGTGGCAGCATTTCACTGAAGAAAGGCAGAAAGAATTTCCCTTTTTCACTGCATATCTGAGAAAAAGTTTCATTTTCAAAGTGAAATAAAAATGATACAAATTGGCAAAATATCAAAACACAGAGATATGCATATAAAGTTCTGTAAAAATAATATCCCCTCATCTGAAATCCAACTGATCAAAAGCCCATAGATTAGAATATTAGGTTAATTTATAGTAATCAATTGGTTTGAAAGCATTTTGCGTGTTGAACCTCACATCTGTACCTTTAGCCTCTTTTGGCTTTTTTTTCAAGCAGAAGAAAGACTTAATTTGTCCATAAATGGTAAATTCTCCATGAATTCAAGAGAAATGGTGACAAGTAAGCAATAATAATAATACTAATTATAATAATGTCTGTTCGATAAGAATATTCCAGTATTTCCTACAGATGACAAATAGCCTGATTGACACACTGGCTAAGAAGGAAGCAACATTTTGGGTGCGATGATGTTTGATTTTCCTTCCAGATAATGGTTTGTATAATCAGCATGACGTATTGCTGCTCCTACCCTGTCAATTAGTCTTTTACAAGTACAATTTTGAAGGTTAAAAACTACAAAACAAGCCTAAAGTTGCTCCTGCGTAAATGCATGCGATGTGTCTACAAAGCAGAGATCTTTGATCGCTCCTTTCTGTCCCGTTCCCATTTCAGTAGCTGCCCAGCAGTGTGCTATGCAAGCTTTAATTTCATTGTGGAAACAGGAGACGGAAGGGGACTGGGTGTGATCGGACACGTTAATTACAGTCTGATTCGCGGGTCAATTCTCAGGGTCTCCCGAGCGCTCAGCAAGAAGAAAAGATAAAAAGTCCATTTGAATTATTTTTATTAGACCTCTCTAATACATAATTTAGTCCCAGTTAAGCCCATGAGTGATGACACAGGAATACACACATGCATCCCCCTACCATACACATACCCACATATACTAACCCCCCCCCCAGTATCCACCATGGTCATCCTCTTTCTGCCTCCGTCTGTCTTTCTTATCTTTGTCTCCAGGTCTTGCCATAGTTTCACTCTTTCAAAACAAAAGCTTGATCGCCTGCCGAGTTGCTTGCCACCGTTCAAATGTGACAGAGGCAGGAGGGAGAGCAACCCTGTTTGCCCGGCCTCTCTGGCACAATTATCTGCTCAGTCTAACGCCCAGCCCCCCTTCCATGTCTCCTCCATCACTCCCTCACTCTTGTCGCGGTCGAACATAATTTGAGCGCAATTAACTTCCCTTAAAAGCCCCGGCTGTTTAAAACACTGTGAATTAGAGGGGAGGCAGATGCATGGAGAGTGTGAAGAGATGGGGGAGACAGCATAGAGTGGAGGGAAACAGAGGCAATGAAAGATGTGGGAGACATGGGGGTGGGTGGGGGGGCAGAATGAAAGTCAATGTCACCAATGCTGGGGAGGAGAGCGGCGAGTTTGACCTCACTAACAGAGACACTAAAACGCTGTCGCTGGCACTGACTTGTCACCGTTCCGCACCTTGTGGAAGACGGATCTCCAGGTTCTGCAAGGCACCCGATAAAAGGTTTAGTGAGATTATTACTCAGACTTAGTTTGTTAACGTTCACTACATCTTACATTCCACTACTAGAGGTCGTGTGGGAGGCCCTGTGAGGTTTACCTTAAACAAACAAAAGGCCTGTGAAAACTGAAGACCAAAGATGTGTTTCTGAGACAAATGAAGTCATGTTTTTTGATATGACATGCAAGTCAATTAATTGTTGTGGAAAAACTTTTATTTGCATTCAGTAGTTGTGACAAGTCAATTAGCTGCTTCAGCATTAGCATTAGCGTTAATAGTTAGCTGGATATCTTTGCTACTAATTAACTGGACATATATTTGACTGTCAAAAGCCAAGTCCTTCTGGTCCTCCTCAAGACATTTCAAAAACATCTGCAGACTCGTGGTGACTTTGACAAAGGGTGTAAATCTTTAACTGGCCAATCAGCACAATGCTGATTGGTTTATGGTTAAATTTATGGTTAAATTTGCTGAAAGGATATTATTACGTTTTTATTTATAGGTTTGAGTGTGAACGATTGTCTGTCTTTGCGCGGCCCTGCGATGAACTGGCGACTTGTCCAGGGTGTACCCTGCCGATGGCCCCTAGAAATGATTTCAGCTCTGACGAGTAAAGCTGTATGTCCACAAACTAAATATAATTTATTTCTTTTTCAGAAGTGGCTGAACAAAATGCCGTTTAGCTCCATTCCATGTAACTGAATCAACAGGGGGTGAACAGACTGTCTGTAGAAGGGCTGTTGTTTTGTAATTCGTGTTTGTGCAACACACAGTTTTCCTGTCCAATGAGGGATTATTACATTCAGTTACGGCCAAATAAAACACTTTAGCTGAATTGCTAGCTGGTTTACATCCTGTCTCATCCTCTTCCTTGCATTTCTTGTCCCATCAGGCTGCTGCTTAGTAATTTCGGTCAGTTTTTATCTTTTAATGTGACATTTTAGAAGGCAGGGAAATAAAAAAACAAAGCTGACCCCCACAGCAAAAATGTACTCAGTATACAGAGAGGGTTTGAAATATAAATGATTTGAAGTAAAACCGGTTATACTTCAATGCCCTGTTCAAACACACACACTGAATGGAAATGAACATCATGGGTCATTTTACTTTTCCTCCCTTCAGCCTTTCCGTTTGCGCCGTCCCTCCATAATCTGTCTCTCCTCCTCCTTCTGTCCCGCCTCTCCTGCTCTCTCAATCTCTCTCTTTCTTTATGTGAAGGTCATGCAATTGATTTCCCTCTGTCCATTCATTTTTCAAGACTGGCTTTGAAACGTGGGAAGCAGACAAAAGCCACACCGGCCCCTCCCCATTCTCTCCATCTCTCTCCTCTTCTCCATCCTCCACCTTCTCCTTCCCTCTTTGCCGGCCCTCGCCCTGTACAAAATCCTCAAACAAGGGGGGGGGGGGGGGGGGGGGGGAGTGGAGGAATGCAGCGCGCCTCTCCTTCCTCTCCTCTTTCACAACTTGTTCCCTCTACTATTTCCAGTCCTCTCCTCTGGGTTGATACCAAATTCTTCACTAAAGAAATTAATGTCAAGCATCACACTTAACAACCAGTTAGCAGGATATACAGGGTACAGATACTATTAAGGATGCTGAGACCTCTCTTCTTCCTCTGGGAGCAGGATTTTGTTTTTAGTGCAGTCCAAAAAGGAGTCAAGCTGCCATTTTCCTACTAGATTTAAATTCCTGAGTAATAAAATGTTAACGCTAATGAAAAACAAAAACAAGGCCTTTTATTGTCTGCTCAAAATGTTTTCAGTGTCCGGTGGTGTTTTGAATTATGACTGAGATAATTATATATATATATATGCTTGCTTTAAGAGGAGTCACACAAAGATGAGCACGAGCTCTTTTAAGTAGCATTTATATGTTTGTGTGTGTGAAAGAGAAGGTTGATGCACAAAGAGGAAGGGAACTATTGGCTGATTTGTAATTACAGAAATTAACTATATAATGAGGACCAGTGTAATTATAAAGCCTGTCTAATTGCTGCTATTACTGAGGGGAAATGCTGCAGCTACAGTACAATTAGAGGTGTGTGTGTGTGTATGTGTATGTGTGTGTGTGAAAACATACTGTATTGTATATTATATATTTGTTTGTGGCTCAGTGTCCTTTCTTTTTCCACAGTATGCAACAAATGATGTAATGAAAAGGTGCGAGAATCTATATGGAAACAAGCCCGCAAGGGCTTTTTTGAAATGCTCCTCTTAGACAGGATGTTTGACGTTATTTGTACTGTAATACATGCTACTGTTTGACTGTACTTGTACTGTAATACATGCTACTATGTGACTGTACTTGTACTGTAAATACATGCTACTGTGTGACTGTACTTGTACTCTAACATTCTATCTAATAAATATATTCATCATCATCATAGGGCTGATAATAATTCATGCTTTAGACTTCTTAAGTTTTATACCTAAAGGTCAGATCAGTCATCATGGGTGTCACTTTATTGTTCCAAAATTCTAAAGTTTGTTCCAAACAAACTAAAGTGTGTAGTACAGTGTTCAATATTTCTTTCAGAAATAAAATAACCAAAGAATATTGATCATTGATGAAATATTGATAGTATTAGCATGTGGCAAGCATAACAGTGAGAAACTCTTCATCAAAAAGTTGGTGTGCTTTTTAAGAAATGTTTCAGGCTGCTGCTGAACTGTCATCCAACAATTCAAAGCAGAGCAAGCACAAGAAAATAAGAACAATATATGGTTCTTATTGGGGGGGGGGGGGGTATAGCTTTTAAAAAGCTATTTTTTTTTGTGTGTGTGAAATTTTGTGACTTTGCAGGGGTTTTTATTTACCTGTTATAGTTTAGATTCTAAAGCATCTCAGTATTTTCAATGTCAGTACGATGCAGTAATTTCAGTCTGAAAAGCATTCACTTCTTCTTGTTTGGTACAAAAGTGCTGAGCAGTATCACCACTGAATGCACATTGGTAAGACTCAACCCGCTGTGATCTATTGATCTAATCAACCTTGGCGTGCTGCACAATCTGAATGAGTGATGTCCATGCACTTGTCTGCTTCCACGCAGCCTCGGCCTCGACTTAATGCCACGAAAACACTGACTGGCTCTGCCTCAGTCCTTGATAAAAAAAATACCTGATATTTGGAAAAGTGAGTGCTTAAGTAGCGGTACTGTCCTCTGCTCCAAGTACTTGTAAAAGTACTGTATTGTGCCTACTGCAATAAGAAACACCTGCAA
The DNA here is from genome assembly GCF_040956055.1 of Brachionichthys hirsutus. NCBI lineage: Eukaryota > Metazoa > Chordata > Actinopteri > Lophiiformes > Brachionichthyidae > Brachionichthys > Brachionichthys hirsutus. The sequence continues at coordinate 5,584,436 of NC_090907.1, forward strand.
ATGACTAAACTCCCGCCTCTGCCTCATGAAGATGGAAACATACGTTATTATGACAATGTGACGAAGTGTGAACATTCTCTGAACCGGGCTTGGATCTGATATCTCTCACAATTTATTGAATATTTTTATATTTTTACAAGCAGGTCTCACAGTCTCAGTGAGGCTAAGGCTGAAAATGGGATGCTAATTTGGACATCATCTTAAACGGGCCTACCCACCGTGCTTTGGCAGGGTTTGAAGAGAGACTCTGCTCTGAAAATGATCCCCGATACTTATGCATTTGCTTCATACATGTCCAGAGACAAGAAGAATGAGGACAGATGGAGGTAACCTAAAGAAATAACCTCTGGAATACAATATTAGAATGATTTTGGGCTCAGGAGTAAACTCTGCTGGGCTCTAAAAGCGAACTGAAGTGAATCAATGCAGTCTGCTTGGCTATGGTTACCGTCCTATTCAACCATGTCCCTTTGTGCTCACCTTTATTGCAGTTGCTGCCTCCCTCCATCAGAGGGCTCCAGGGTGGGTCACCCTGGCTGGCAAAGGTGCGCATGTGTAGGTAGCTGATGGTCAGCCGGATGACCGAGGCCTTGTCCAGCTGGCTGGTGATGGCCCCGGGCAGAGGCAGCATCTTGGCCAGCTCAAAGAACTCAAAATTCTCCTTCCCCCGTCGAGAACGAGCTGCATTGCGAGACTTCTCTTTACGCAGATTCTGCAGACTGAGGGGCGAACAAGCAGAGGGTGTTAGACATGGAGGGAGGAAGCAGCAGAGGAGCAATTAAAAGGCCGGGGGTTATTAAAGAGGGCCAGCCTTGATCTGCATGATGGGAGAAACCGGTAACGGGTGATAAACAATGACCATTTACTGGCCACCTGTTGATCGAATCTTGTTCTGGTAGCCAGAGCGTCAATCCAACAAACTCATTTTATAAACACACATGCTGGGAAAGGCTCAGGGAAAGTGAAACAATCTCCACTCTGCTCCATTGCAGATCGGCCGGGTAATTACAGACAAACTCCCTCCGTCTTTCTGCAGCTGCACAGTCCTAATAACGCCATTTGCTGCAAAATCCATAAGTGAACACAAATACACAATCTCCCTCCCTCAAACCCCTCGCTGCCACCCTCTCTGCCTCCTTCCCTCATCTGGTCCCGGGCTAGTGAGCTAGAGCGTGATTGAAGGATCAATAGTGGAGGGAGGGACATAGTGACAGAGGGAGGGAGGGGGGGGGGCTCAGGTAGCCTGTCTCTCTGATTGGGTATTGACTCTCCTCAATGGGGCCTGAGTGGTGGAATTATGTTGTCACAGCCACTTCACAATTTGTGTTGGCGGTGCGCTGGAACACTGTGTGTGTGTGTGTGTGTGTGATGGGCTGCCTCTATAATATCTCGTTTAGATGCATGTGTGATTGAAAGAAAGAAGAGAACAAAGAAAAACATTCTACATAATGTGTGGACATGTGCTTGTGTCTTAATCAGCTGACACAGCTGTTGTAATTCTCCCTTCTATTCCCTAATAAGTGGAATACACCATGTGATTCTTTCTGTGTGTGCGTGTGTGTGTGTGTGTGTGTGAGTAACATCTCATTATTATACTGACTCGACCCCAGCCACCGAGAACAATCAATACATGCACATTGATTCTGCTTAGTTTTTATATCCGCCTGTAAATGACTGCGCATTAATAATTCTGGCTAAATTTGCTTAATCTCCGACTAAGAGGCGGCGGGGGGGGGGGGGGGGGGGGGGTTCACAGCTGTGGCAGTTGGGGCATCACAGCAACAACGCAGGTGAGATGCAGCACTGTATTGATAGGAAATTCTTCAGGCTGACCGTGTGTGCAAAGCAGCTAATGGATATCACCTTGCAGAGATTAATTCATGGACATGAACAGAGGCTTTTACAGTATCTGTGTGTGTGTGTGTGCGTGTCTGGGGGGGGGGTCCTCACCAAGGCAGGGTGGGAGGCTTGGCTAGTAGTCCTTGTAGGAAATCCCACTCCACGCTCACACACTTCCCCTCGCTGACAAACGGCATGGCTGTCATCCTCCTCCCAATCCTGCGCCGACGCTGCTGTTAACGAAGGCTCTGATTGGCTGAGAATGTGACAGACTCAGATCTGGACAGCCACAAGGGACAACAGGAAGAGGGAAAAGAAGAAATAAGAGAAAGTAATGACAAAGCAATAAGAGACATTAAAATGGTCAGCACATTTCATTGGGATGCTAAATTAAATTTTGCATTTTCAGAAGCCGTATCAAACCGTCAGTTCAGTTCAGTTTTGTTTTGGCAAACTATTTTTAGCTTGAAGGGAAATACAATTTTTGAGACATTTGAAGCTTCAATTGAAGAAAAAAAGGCAGACAATAACCCTTTCTACACTCATGTCATTCAAATGTTTCTGCTACTGGAGCACAATGCCTGAAAAACCGAGCACATTCGGTCAACATGCCGATTTCCCCACATTTACTCCTGCCGGCCTCCCACACTCCCCTCCGGGAGTGAAAGATGCCAATATCCTTCTTGTCCTCAAAGAGCGGCCCGGTCCTCCCCAATTCCCCTCTCCTCCCAACTTCCGTTCGGTGTTGACATTTAAAGGACTAGTGTGGCCTCGAGCATGATGGTGTCGTGCCCTTGGGCCTGAGATGCCCCGTCTCTCTTTTACTTTCTCTCACTCTGTAACATTTATTTTTCTCCCTTTGGCCGGGTCAGCACATTCAACTCAATAGAAAATGGATCGTCTCCACTTTAAGCGTGGCTACGCGGCTGACCTTAACTAAGAGGGGTCAGCAGAAGCTGGGCAGGTCTGGCAGATATCATTTCACAAATCCAGGCTAAAGCAGCCAACATTATATAACTGTATATGCATGAAAACTTCTTGGAGCGATTTCAGAGGGAGCGGCGTTGTTGAGGGATTTAGCACAGAAGAAAAAGTAGCTGCTGAAAGGGGAGGTCAGGTCACCCACTTACCTTAAGTATTAGGCAAAGATTTATGCTTTCTACCACTAACACGGGCTCAGCTCAGTCAGAAAAAGATTGGCTTCAATGGATTCTGAAGAAATGGATACATATACACGAATATTCACCTTCCATTATCTCCTACAAGCAAGTAATGCTTGACCAGGACTGTTGCTGTCGCTTAAAAGTGGACTCAATGCTCTGCAGGTCTCGAGTCATGCAAGCAGGTTTGTCTGCTCTGCTCACAGTGACAACGCTAATGTGCTGATATTCCGCAATATTTATGATCACCATCTTATTTTAGGCGTGGCAGCCTGCTATAATTTTGTTTGAGGCAGCTGGAGCTGATGGGAGCTGATGGGATTCTCACCTGGCACAAAGATATCTGATCGTAAATACTCGCTATCTATTGGGCAAAGATTTAGATTCTAGCACAGGTGTAAAAGTCAGGATTTTACAAAAGTAACTTCATTGATGTCTATATCATACTTTGTGCAAATAGATTAGGTCCCTCCGCATGGAGTAAAGTGTTGGGACGGCCTGCGCTACCATCCGTAGAGAAATTACGCCCTTGGGAAACGTCAGTCACGAAGAATGTCTTTGCACATTTAGGCTTCAGTTTATCATCCTGTTAGTCACACTTGCCCAGTCATTGCAGTTTCTTTATTTCATCAGACTCCTCGGATTCATCGGTCCCAGCAGAGCCATCAGCCACCAACACCACAGAATGAGATCGCGGTTGCAGCTCAAGCAAAAACCAGAGACTCGACGTTGCCCGTTTGCTTTTCTCGTTCTCTCAATGCAGCCCTGCATGACTAAAAGCACAACAGGCATGAGCGAAGCCTCTCCGTCAAATCATTTCTAAGAACGTGCATCCAGGACACGACACTCTGGAGCTCCTCTCACAAGTTTGGCTTTTAAAGTCCTGAAAATGAAAACGAAAAGGCAAAACACAACAAAACTTTATCGACATTAGCCACAGCTGTTGTGTATAAATGGCCCCTTAACCACAATGATTTTCTGGCAGACTACTCAGCACGTCTCACCTACTGCAATTTGCACTTGTTTTAGCACCGAGCACGGGCGAGAACGCGGCTGTTCTACGAGGGCCTGCATAGAACCTGCACTCCTCTAGGAGACAACGAGGGCTGGACAACTTCGATATGTGTTACAGTATCGTTTTTCTTCATACAAATACATCAGCGCGTCGGTGCAACCCACTGAAGTGTCTGTACTGAACTGTTGGCTAACTGGATGCTTTAACGTCTGTGTATGGAAGGCAACAATTTCAAGTTGTGTTATATGGAACTCTGAGAATTTAAAATTGAACAGCTAATTTAATGAATCTTGTTAACTCGTATTTAGTGAAAGCAATGTTATGTCTTTGGCACGGGCTGATAATGCTCTTCATAGAGCGTCCGGTGCAGACAGGGTCAAACAGAGGGCGGTGCACCTCTGTCCAACAGCGTCACCTTTGTCACCTTCGCTATCGCAGCCAAATAAATGCAGCACACAGCGGAACGGAGGGATCAAACAAGGAGACAGGAAGTAATTTACTCACATTTACACTGCCTAACAAACACACGCGCAACCCATTCTCCATCCCATGCCTGTATCTTTATCTCTTAATTGAGCCTATCGACGCTCATCTAATCCAGACCTCCATCTTTCTGTCTCCGACTATCTCTCCATCTCTTTCTGCATCTCTCTCTGTCTGGGCCGACACGGGCGCGTAATGGACAGGAGCCTCCACAGTAATTATTCAATCAGTCCCATAACCTTGTCACAGGTTGGGCCGCCCATTAATGCACTCATCCAAATGGACCCCCCCCCCCCCCCCCTCCGCCACTTTGACTGCTAATGCTCCGGCTAGCTAGCAGCGCCACAGGCTGAATGTCAGAAGTGTCATCTAGACAGGGAGCGTGTGTCACATCCTGCGTTCTGTAATGGAACAGTAGGAAATAGATGGGAAAGAGAATTGTGACATCTGGGAGCACCGAGAGTGAAAAAATACTCCACGCCCACCGCTGAAGAGACCAACGCGTCTCGAGTGTGACCGCAGGTGTTCACTGTGCGTCGCTGCAGTGCTAGACATTCATTAAGTGTGGTGCATGTGCATGTGCATGTGCATGTGTATACCTGAGTGCTCGAGACCTCTACACTATAGAGCCATACTCTCTTGGCACGCCGTGGCGAGCGAATTCAGCCGCCGTTCCTCTCTGGCTGCTCGCTTTGGCTTTCGCTCTCTGTTTATTTTCAGCAGAGACGTTTAATTAGGGCCTCCAGCTGTCAGAGGTTTGTTAGCATGCCCCTCCCCTTCCCGAAGGGAGTCGGTGGGGGGGGGGGGGCATCAGGCAAATGAACACATTTAAGTCAAACGGCACGCAGACAGACAATAGCTGCACAGCCATGCCCACCAGCTCCCCCTAGGTAGAGACATGGTTGTTTTATACCTCATCCCTGCTCCAACCCCCGGGGGCCCAATGCAGAGGTTGGCCAAGGCTGTGAATGTGGAGGCAGAGTAGCTCTCATAGCCCGCTGGAGACAAACTACAAGCTGTGATCATGCATAGGTGAGCGTTATATATAGGAAGTCGAGTGTATAGGAGGATGTTCCACGGCAAAATAACAGGATTTGAGGGAAAACTGTTTTGCTCATAAAGAGCAGTGGACATTCCAGGGGACATCCCGTACGTGATGTGATTGATCCCAATGTTCCTCAGGTGTTTTCAACATGCAAGAAGAAACCTTTAGGTCACTTTTCCTGTAAAGCGTATTGCCTCTAACTTTATTATTAACTATCCATAGCAGACAACAAATGAGCATCAAATATCCTCATAGTGTCTGCAATTTGCATGACCAGCCATTTGTAAATCACAAGCATCACCATCATCTTGTGCTTCCTGACAACGATCCAATAAAAGTTGGGGGGAAAGCTGGCATTAGTTTTTAACCAATCTCAAAACTTTGCGCACTGGTCATTTTTTAATGATTGCTCAAATACATTTTTAAAGGTTTTTAGACAGCTCTTCTCATTTTTGCAACCCCCAACCAGTCTTTAATTACCTCCAACCCAAGGTAGAAGCGGAGTCTACACACACACACGACAGTGAGGCATGATGCTTCTGTAAATATTTTTCATTAGAGCACACTCCATACCACCAAAGATGTAGAAAACATGGTGGGATATAACATGAGCAGAATATTTGATGTAGCTAGTTTTCTATCTTGCCTTTCATGTTGTTGTAAATGAGTGTCTGGAGTATCCAGGGAGATGAAGTTTGGTATTCCGGTTGGACGGCCCAAACCTACTTATCATGCATTACGGCCCTGGTAGGACCTCAGGATTTGGAAGTCAAAAGACTTTTTAAAGTACAATTTTTCAGCCGCTGATCAATCGACAGCTGCTGGTCACGAAGCCCCTCCTCCCTACATCTCGCTATCAGTATTCCATATTCTGACTCATTCGGTATTCCGCTTCCATAACGAAGCCCCAATTGCGGTTGACCTTGACGAGTCATTCCCAAGTCAAGGTTCTCGCCAACTCTCGAGGGCCTTAGCACCCCCCCCCCGCTTCAGCTTTCCCGTCATACTCAACCCCCCACGTCTACTAACCCTGCGTTTGCTCCTCCCTGGGTCATTAATTATCTAATGGAATCAATATGGCGCTAGATTGGACCAGAGTGACCCCGCCCGACTCTGGATATCTACGCAGTGAAGAGGAGGATGAGGAGGGTTCGAAGGGTGTCAAGGAATGATGATAAAAGCCTGTGTGCGTGAACCAGCACCCCACAGTCACGGCGTGGACGTCCCTAAACCGGGAAAATACATAATAAAGAGATATCGGCAATAAATAAATGATTAGAGGGGGGTGGGGGGTGGGGGGGGGGGGGGGGAGCATAAGTGGAGGCTGGAGAAGGTAAATCCGACAGAGGGGGAGAGAGAAATGATGGATAAATGAAGACATGCATGGAAAAAGGAGAAAGAGATTGGCTAATGTTCACCCTTGGTAATCAATATTTCTCTCCCTCCTCTTTTATTAGAGGCTTTGGTGAGGAGGCTTTCATGTTCACTCCTTACAGGCGTGGAGCTACGCAGAGAGGCTGGACTTCGCCTGCACTGTGTGAAATATGAAGTTAGCAGTGCATGAAATCATCAATGTTTACAGTTTAGACCGGATCAGATCCTGCGATCGTCTCCGATAAATTGGATGTGATTCTCCCCCCCCCGCTCAATACTAAAAGTAATGAAACATCAGTAATCAGCAATTCAGAGCAGAATAACCAGGACAATTGTAGAAACTTCATGTTACAATCCAGTGTTTTCAGCGACGTGGCAACTTGAGAATCACTTCTGCGAAAATAAAATGCAATTTATAAGATTTAAAAAAAAGGCTCCTCTGATAAAATGGAGAGACACAGGAGGCAGAAAAAAAAAAAAAAAGATTGCCCAGAGCGATTCAAATGGAGAAATGAAAAATAAAGTTCAAAACAACTCAAAAGAGTTCATTTGGAGAAGTAAAGCAGACAAAAAGAAAATAACATTCAGTTCAGACCATTGTGACTTTAACCAACCATGACCTCATGCTTCAGAAAAATGAAATCCTGCAGCACATGTGAGTCAATATTACAGCAGAGGTGCGTTCTGGCGTTAAACTCCGGTCGACCTCCATATAAGGGCAGGCTAAAGGTTACGGAAAGGCTGCTTATTTTGAATGGCAATATGGCCGCACGTAAGAGAGACAGATGTTTTCATGCAGCTCCACATTGATTCTGGAGTTCAAATAATCTCCGCAGCTAAGAAACAGTTTAGTCTGCACAAACAGAAGAAGAAGAAAAAAAAACAGCAAGTTGTCTTTCTGACTGTGGACGAGTCGGCTAAGTGGATGCAGGTCTCTGTAAAGCAGAGGATGGTAAAATCCACTCCCGCAGGCAGAGACCACATCAGCACTGACCTCCAAATAACCACAGGCCAAAGCATCGTACACAGGGTCACTCGCTCTCTCTCTCCCTCCACCACACACACACACACTCACACACACAGAGAGAGAGAGAGAGAGAGAGATGTGTGTGTATCGACTCGAAAGCGCACGCTCACTTTGCAAGCCAGCAGAGATGTTCACATGCTAATACAGACACGTCAATTAGCACGGGGCAAATGTCAGAGTTCAGAGTGGTGTCAAACACTTGATAAGGGTTGTAAAAAGTTGTGTAGGTGTCTCGCAGAGCGCTGGGGGAAGCCGGCCAACGGCCTCGCACCGCATTCCCACTCACTGCTCGGAGCTCGGCGCTTTGTTTCAACACTTTTGGGTTTGGTGTTAATTTATGTTGGCCGACGTTAGAGAGAGGGAAACACATGAAAGAGTGACTGTGGTGAAGAAGTGGAGCTGGCATCTGGATCAGAGGGGCACATACCTGTACATCACACACATAGCATTAAGTAGCTGCGTGTGTGTGTGTGTGTGTGTGTGTGTGTGTGTGCAGCCCGGTTGATCCCTTCATGCCGGCATGTGAATGACAGCGGGGGTTATGTAAGGAGCCACAGTGGGGCCGGAGTGGACAGTCTGACCGGAGATCAGGTCAGCAGAGTGTGACACTAAACACGTCTCCCTGACACCACGCTGACACCCTCTGTCACAGACCAACACACTGTCTGTCAATGCTCTTCACTCACACACACACACACACGCACACACGTGAGCAAGGAGTGTGTGAGCAAGAGAGAGAGAGAGAGAGAGAGCAACAGAAAGATGAAAATATCAAGAGAAGCAGAAGGGGGAAGCGAGCGAGAGGTGCGGCGTTCACCTGAGAACTTGTTGACGAGTCATGAAAAGTGAGTCTGATTCTGTCTGCCAACTGACCTAGACTTAAAAATGACTCATTTCAACCTTCATTCAGTCGTTTGCGTAAAATAAATACAGAAATTGAGGACAATATAGATTTTAGCCTCGCTGCATCACAGCAAAAGCCCACAACCACTTTGGAAGAAGAGTAAAACCGGCGCTCATCTGCTGGCTCTCAGAAAATACATTTCATGAAATACTTTTTCCTGCTGTCGTCCAGCAGGACTCCTTCATGCTGACATTTTAAACTTTCATAAAGTAATCCCAGACAGACTGTCTTACAGCTGCCTGTTGGCATGCAACACATCTCTTTCAATGCAAACCCAGAGAAAGAAACCTGCATCTGGATGCAATAAAAAAAAAAAAAAAAAAAAAAAACCCTAACGGTGGGTCACGACCAAAGCGTCCTGCACATGTTGGACGTGAAACAGCTGGAGAGGCTTAGCGGCTCGGTGGGTCGGGTGTATAAACCGGATCACGACATGCCATGACTAGGTCTGACCCTGCGTTGTGCCGATGCTGCCGTTTCAGCTTTATCCCATCTTTATTAAAGGAACGCCGGCGGTGAGATGGAAAGGTTCAGCGCCTCCAAAGATAAAACGCATCTCTCCTTCACAATAAAAGCGTTGGATTAAGTGTAAGGACAGTTCTCTTCCACTAATAGCAACGTTCAACGCCTCATCACGATGCCCGAAAGGGCGGCTCTGTTCCAGCGCCTGATCTCAGCAGGTGAGTCTGCGAACGATGCTTCTGGCAGAAAGGCGGCACAACACATTTCCACGCGCTCATGTATTCCACATCCATTTTGCCTTTTTGAAATGATTCTTCCGCCACTCTGGGTCTGATTGTTTCTAACAAGCCTCAAACACAATAATGCCAAATAACAGCAAAAGAAGAAGAAACAAGTCATTACACTGTTATTTACTTTACACCAGCAGGAAACAATGCGTGTTTGTCACAGTCATTTCTTTTTGTGCCAATTTGGGATCACCCGCTGCAAAAACCCTGAACATTACCAAGGCAGGAAACTGTGACCGATTCTGTCTTTGCAGGTGGAAACGGACACCCGGATGCTCTCTGCTCCGATTCTACATCTCAAAGTCCAGCACAAACATCCATCATCTATAGCCATTCAACAGGGAATTGTTTGTCTTAACTGCAGAAGAGCCATGCATTGGGATATTTCCAGTAAAAGATGACAAAATAATGGATTTGTATCATCTGTGGTGCCGTAGAAAAACATTCGGTGTAATTATAAAATCAAAGGAGGATCAATATTAATTAAGAAATTATAAAAAATATTTATGATGTGCATTTTTATCTATGTATTTTCTACAACAGAAACAAACACACAAAAAAACACCAAATGTCTAAATCGCTTTTCGTGCAGCATAAAGAAACCTAAAAAGAGCCAAGGTTAAATTAAAAATAAAACTTTCATCTTCACTTTCATCTAAATGTATTACTTGAATGATTTTGTCTCTCTCTTAAATGCTGATTTAATCAGATGCAATGATCGTGAAGATTTTTGCCCTTAATTATATTCAGCTAAAAGTTATCCGCTGCTTGCTGACATTTACTCTCAGAGAAAGAAAAGAAATGTTTAAATGTTTAAAATGAAAAAGTTTGAATAAAACTAACTGAATCTTTATCAGGATCTGATTACAGAAACCATAAAATGATAAACAGAACAAATCTGATAAAAAGAGCGTCAACTTTGTAGTGTGTGTGCGTGCGTGCGTCTGCGTGCGCACGTGCATGCATGCGCGTGTGTGTTGATCATAAAGTTGTCAGATCGTGATCGACTCACCTGATGGACATTTCCAACGTTCAGGCTGCTGCCGTCGATCTGATCCACTTTGTCTCTTTCTTCCTCCTCCTCTTCTTCCTCTCCTCTCCAAAGTCCCTTGCTCTGCCCTGGCCGTGCTGCCCCCCCCCCCTCCCCTCACCACCACCACCACCACCACCACCACCACCACCGCCTCCAGCTGCACCTTGAGCTTAAAACCAGCAAACAAACACCGTGTGTGTGAGCCGGGGGGGCCGGGGGGGCGTCAGTCTCCTCACTTTCAAAAAAGACGTGACCGTATTTCCGGACGCATCTCGGACTCCTGTTGCAAAAACAGCGTGCGTACCCGTGTGTGTGTGCGTGAGTGTGAGTGTGAGTGCATGTGAGTGCATGTGTGCAGCTATAGCGCTCCTTGGTCTCACTTCAGCAACACTCTGCTCCGCTGCTTCTTGGAGATGGACTCGGATTAGGACGCAGCCAGTGTGAGAATCTCTCCCTCGCTTTCTCCCTGCATGTCTCTCTCTCTCTCCAGCCGGCATGCTCCCTCCAACCCTTCCTCTCCCCCCTCATTCACTCTCCTTGCTGAGCTTCTTTCTTTTCATTTCCTCTTGGGAAAGCCGTGCACACCAGTTGTCTCTGCCTTCAGCTGCTCCCTCGCTTTCCCTCTCTCTCCCAGCCAGTAGTAAATATAAAAGGCATGCTTGTACAACCCCTCGGCTCAGTCTCGCTCTCCCTCCCTCACTCGCTGTGTCTCATGCTTTCGTTTACCCCCACCTCCCTGTACCCCCCCCCCCCCCCCCCCCCTCACTTTCTTTCTCAGTGTCAAAGCTGCCTTTCAAATGCTGATTAGCAGCCGGAGTAAAAGAGAGACGGAGAGGGAAGGGATGCCTGAAACAAGTGGGAGATTCCATCACATCCACATGTATTGTAAATTGTGACTCCCGTCCCATGCAAACACACACACACACACACAAACTTGTTTTTGTGGGGGGGACGTCGCATTGACTGCCATTAACTTGTGGAGATGCATCCTAAACTAAACTTAGCTCGAAAACAACTTTTAACCCTAAAAGCTGATGTTTTCCATTATAAATATCGGTAAAGAAATAATCCCAAAATCTGACCCCGTCTTTCCGGAGCGACCCAGACAGCACCGGCGCCCTTTTGCAAGGCATGTTCAAGGCGGCGCCGTCACACCTTTATTCTACCTCGCCGGTTTGTATAACCCAAACAACAGCGTAGTTGTTGCAGCTCTGAGCCAGATGCAGACCAAAGAAAAGCTGAGTCTTATTTGTATAAATGGACAAGGCGAGGAGGAGGAGGAGGAGGAGGAGGTTGCACGCGATGAGGGTGTGATGTTTTCACAAAGTACCATATGTGTCATTCACAATTTAAAAAGCAGCTAAGAAGCAGAGAAGAAGAAAATGCTTCCAACTGGGGAGTCCGCAGGAGGTCTGGGAGGTCCCTGAGCAGAGGACGACGGCGGCCGCCATGTCACGGCGAAGGCAAGTTATTGTTGTTTACAAAGTGCTGACACTGTAAACGCTGATGCTGATGCATAACGTCATGTTTCCATTGCTTGTAAAACATCTCAGCATCCAAATGAACAGCAAACCGGAGCGGCCGCTGTTGATTTAACCAGCACAGACAAAGAGGAAGAGGAGGGTCTTTATTGAGGCGCCGCCTCGGTGTAAAAAGGTCTGCATGTTGTAAACGTAATCCATGCGATCGCAGCGTCGCTGTTGTTTTACCGTTTGCATCAGGCAGTGCAGTTAAGAAGGTTTAAAAGAATTACAAGAAGTGCATTTTATGGCGAGTAGAAGAGGTTTAACCAGTTTATACAACAGGGGTTCATCATGAAGTATTTTATATGCTGGTGTGTTTTTGTATGTGTGGCAGCATGACGTTGTAGCACGCCGGATTAGCTCGGCTCAGTCTTGGATCGCCGGCACACCGGATCTCATCTGTGCCATTCAGAACGAAGCATCACGAAGGCAAGGTGGTGGGCAAGTGCTTTCACTTTTCCACTGACCTATAGGTGGCGATAAATCTGGAAGCAATGAATGCAGACCCAGTGTGACGTTCTAAAAATGATAATTATAGGAAGTAATTATAAAGTCTATGTCTTATTAGAAAAGAGCGGAGAACCCGTGCTCTTGGCGTGAGCGCTCGGCTGCCGCTCGCTAAAGAACCGACCAATCACAGCGCTCCCACCATCTGTGCATCAACGTCAATCCCATTGTGGTTCAAAGGGCACAGTCTATCCGTCTGTTAGAGTGGTTCCCGCGTAAGTGATCGTAAAATCGTAAATTCTTTCATGACTTGACGCTCAGACGTGACAGGTCCCACTTTCCCTGCACGTAGGGAAAGTGGGACTCTGTGGACCGACATCTGAGAAGTCTGTATGTTTACAGCGGCAATCGCTCCATGCCTGAAACACATCATGCAATTTGTTTTTGGAAGGAGAAATAAATTAGAATACTTGTCAGCGAGGTGTCGCAGGCCAAAGTACACCGACGGCGAGCCGCCCTGCCACCCCACACCTCGCATTGCAGTCCTGCTTCCATCCGTGCAGCTGAAGCTTGTCAAAGTGTGCTCCATAACGCCAGTCGTTTGATTTAAGCCTGTAGCTAAACAGGGAAATGAATGAATAAACTCTATTCCTTCTCTTATTGTAAATCGGCAGCTGTTATTACGGCTCTTTTTCTCTGCAGCCCAATCTCCTCTTCTCGTCACTTCCTGTTGTCGTCGCTCGTGTGTGTGGAACATTGCAGTGTGCATTTGTTCCGTTTGTCTAATTCTGTCTACGGGCTGCGATCTTAGTTCCAGGATACGTTCAGGAACGTCTCCAGATGCAGACGTTTGACAGGCTAGAAAGCTTTCAGCGCGCACATCTGCAGCGAACGTACCGCACCGCCTTGCTGGAAACGTTTCTGATGAACTTAATCGTTCTGGTTTCAATACAGGAGCTGTGGACTTTTGTAAAACTATGACCTTATAAGGATTGTGTTAATAAAAAGAAATACTCACACAAGTACCTGAAAATGATACTCCTGACTATATGTACTATATGAACAACCTATAGTCAACATGTGCCCACAACCATATACACAAAGCAAATAGAAGGTATGATTACTAATGCAAGCGCACACGCACACACACACACACACGAACAAATAATCACTCAGAGACTCACTCAAGTACTTTCTCTCTCTCTCCCCCCTTCCCCCTCTCCTCTGTTCGTTCCCCTTGCCCTCAAACACTACTCAGAATATTGATACATCACCCCCTCCTTCCTTCCCTCCTTCTCTCTCTCTCTCTCCATCACTCACTTTCTCTCCTGAATACTGATAGGCTGTCTACTCCGTGGTCTGAGTTTCAAATCTCTCCCTCCCCTCGCCGATGAACACACCGTGAAGAAAAAGCAGCAACATAAAGGAGGAAATAGCAGAAGTTAATGCAATGAGGTAGACATAAATTCACTTAAGTACCATTTCAGATTATGTCAAGCTAAAAATGGGCTTAACATTGTGGAAAAGGTGGGGGGAGAGGGATGACAGAGGAACAGGGGGGGGGGGGGGAGTGGATTCTTTGGCTGGCTGTATTGCCAGCGGAAACTGGCCGAGCAGCCCGGAGCACCGTAGTAAACGGGTGGCCGGCAACAAAAGGAAAAAGACGTGTGAAAAGTTCAGGCAAATGAAGACGCATTCAGCGCGTTTTGTCCCACTCCCACCCTCCCGCCTCATTGTTGGGCATGTCGGAATGGAGCAGCCGAGGGGGCGAAGAAGGGTCTGAATGAGGTTGTCAAAGAGCCCCAGTGAGGCCCTTCCACTCCGCACACACACACAGCATGAAACAGCTGAGAGCAGAAGAGAGCAGCAATAAGAGAAACAACGCTGTTTTTCTCACACGGATGGGGAGCTGGAAGGGCCTTTCAGGGTATTTGTGTGCTTAAGTGTGTTTAAGTGTAAGTGTGTGTGTCTGCGAGACAGAGTTTGCCTGTTCCTAGTCTGTTTGGAGGAGACTTTCTTTCTGCATTAGAGGTGCAGCACGTCGGAGACACTGGGAGAGGAGTGTGTGATTTTGTCCTCCAAGTCTTCCTGAGGCGTCCTTGAAGCAGACTGGCATGAAATATCTGACTGAATGTGTGTGTGTGTGTGTGTGTGTGCGCGTTCGAGTCTAGCACCAGAGGCTTGCCTCGCGGAGCAGCATTACGCTCCACGACGGCGGATGCTACAACCTGAGGCTGGAGCGAAACAGAAATGCAATTGAATATGTAATACGGGAACATATGTGTGTGTGTTTATCTCTGTGCGTTTCCACACATGCACGCAGTGCATGATGACTATTGCAGCCACACCCACGTCTGGCCTTGTTTCTCCGCCTATCTGCTCGGCTCGTTCGGTTCAAGGTAGTGACAGAACACAGATTGTTCCGAAGATACAATTCAAACAGGTGAGTGATCGGAGTGATCACTTCATTACCCCAATGCCACGTGGAAAATCCTTCATTTAGGATATTATGTTTGGATATTCATCCAAGCAAAACGTACTTAATAGGAAATCCCTCATTCTGCACCGCAGCTCTGTGGCATCGTTATTAATCGACTTCTTTATGAAGGGAAATGAATGCTAATTAGTGAATGAAAGAGAACGCCTCTGTTATCGGTATGCGACGTAAACGGAAGAGTAAATGCTGGAGTTCCCTCTAAACACCGTGGAATGGAGAAAGGGCTTCCCAAACGTTTCTCCCTCATTCCCAAAATAACATGGTCAGAGATTTGTGGCCCTAAAGCGTAAATACAAGACGCAGACAAATGAGTGAAAGGAATGCACGACTATAAACACATGTATCATACCTGTGATTTATATATGTGATACACATTAACATATTACCTACACTAGGTAATACTTATACAGCTGTGCTCTCAGCATGTTTGGGTCCGATGAAAGAAAGTTAAATAGACTGGGATTAAAAAAAGAATCCAGAATCATCTCAGGTTTTGGGCCCTGAAATATCTTAAATACAGCAAGACATGAAGGAAAAGATGAGTGAGGTACAGGCAGCAGACGCCAACAGCACCCCCCCCCCACCCACCAGTGGGTGATCCATAAATATATATATAAACTTCATTAATCATGAACGTGATGGACAATGGGGCGAACACAGATTGTGATGTTAGGAAGAGTAGTTTAAAAGAATCTTTAAATCCACTTCTTATGCTGCGTAAGCGCTTTCACACCAACAGTCACGGTCGATGAAAGAAATGTAGAGAGAAGAACGCAACGCTTCCAGTTCCTCCACGTCCCCTCACGTGGAAGATAAATATGAATGGGCATCTAAGGATAACCGCCATGGAGGAGATACTATTCAAAATCTATCAGGCAGTAATTCTTTCAGGCCATTAAAGGCCCATTCCACCTTTTGTTGCGTTTGCTCCTCCATCTTTCATTGCGATGCAGATCTGCCTTTCACACCGTCTGCCTGCTCCGCTATTCTCCGCTCAACGCTGACCCATTGCTCCCTGCCATACAATCCGTCACCTTTCTTGGCTTAAAAGTAATTACCACTTTAATTTGCTGTCTGCTTTTGTGCATGCCAGAGTGTATCAGCAGCGGGATGAAGTGCTTTCCCCGTGTGTGGCAGGGGGGGGGGGGGGGGGGGGGGACGCTGACTTTATCATTTATTTATAGACTGAAAATTAACAGCAACTTCTTTAGATTAAAGCAACTCAGTCGTTAGTTTTACTGATCATATATAATCTATTATTATTCATTCATTTTCTCCCGCTTTACAGGTTTTACTGGAGCCTATCCCAGCTTGCTTACGGGCAAGAGGCGGGGCTACACCTCGGACGCGTTGCCAGCGCATCGCGGGGGCCACACAGAGTTACAAGCACTCACACACACACTAATACACTCCGGACTTGGAGTGATCAATTCACTTTAATTGCATGTTTTTGGAGGTGGGAGGAAACCGGAGAACCCGGAGAGAACCCAGACGGACACAAAGAGAACATACAAACTCCGCACAGATAGGACCCGAACCCGGTACCTTCTTGCTGTGAGCCAGCAGCGCTACCCTCTTCGCCACCGTGCCGTCACTTCACGGCAAGAGGGTGCCGGGTTCTCCGGTTTCCTCCCACCTCCAAAAACATGCAATTTCAGTGAATTGATCACTCCAAATTGTCCGTAGTCTGTGCGTGTGTGTGTGTGTGAGTGTGTGTGTGTGTGAGTGTGTGTGTGTGTGAGTGTGTGAGTGTGTGAGTGTGTGAGTGAGTGAGTGCTTGTATGTGTGTGGCGACGTGTCCAAGGTGTACCCCGCCTTTCGCCCATAGCAAAGTAGAAAAGTGGCTGTAGATGAGACGATTGTCTGGCCTACAAGAAAACGGATGGATGTTATTATTGTTGTTATTATTATTATTATTAGCTGGCATGAAGCTAAATACGAGTTTGTTTCCTGTGTGTGCACTACTAATGTTTGCTTTTAGAAATTATAGACAAAAATACACATTAGAATAGATTTGAGCGTTTCATTATTACGTGACAGTTATGTTGTAGTGTGCATATTTTTGCATGTATAAATTTATACATGTGTATTTAACTGTGTGTGTGGTTTTATAATTTTTAATGTGTGTGCGTTTCTGCTTCTCCTCCCATTGGTCCAATTACTCCATAAACAAACCCCCTTAGCATCCCTCACCCCTCTCACCCCACAGTCCCAGCGGTGGAAGGATGCCCCCCCCCCCAAAACACACACACGCCCTGCATGGCCAGATTGTCCATCACAATACACCCGACCTCTCATTGGACCTCCACCACCTCCACTGTACCTCCTGCTCCCCCTCGTCCCCAGAAGTCCCTCTAAAGCAGCCCTAATTCTGCCCCCCTCCTCCGACAACCCCCCACCCCACTCTTTCATTCTTCCCCCTCTGCCCTCCCCAGTCCCAGGTGAGCTGACGACACAAGGAGAGCCGCAACACTCGGCGAATATTAATGGTTTGATCTGAATATTAATAAAGCATGCATCTTAATGATCTTTAAAAAAAACAAAGCGCTCTATGGTGCCAGGACACACACACCCACACACACACAGCGCTGTCCTGTCCTGCGTAGATTAGTTAAAACAAAGCCTTATCCTCCAACCTGCTGTTTAAATGCTGAGCGTCACGTTCAAGACAAATGTGTTGTCTTTTTTTCCTCCCTCAGTAAATGAAGACACCTCTCCTTTCCCACGTCCTTCTCCTCTATCTCCTCCTGTTGCTCTCTTCATTTTCTTTTTATCTCCTTCTACTCTTTTATTTCAGACAGCTTCCCCCCTCCCTCTCACAGTTGCCCCATTTCACCCCCCCTTGCTCTTTTCCTACCCCCTCCCTGTTCTTTCTCCCACTATCTCACCCGCTCTCACTCTATCAGTTTCTCACTAGATTACCCCGTCTCTCCCACTCCCAGCCTCGCCTACTCGATATTCCAGCCTTGTTCTCCTGCAGTCTCAGCCACAACTTTCTGACCCACTTCCCCTCTCCTCCACCGACCCCCTGATCAAAGCCTGCAGGACGGCATCGCCTTGGGCAGAGGAGAGGGAGAGCGCGAGATCGGGGGGGGGGGGATGAAGGGATCGGAGCTTGAGAGAAGAGAGGAAGAGACAGATCGGGAAGGGATAGAGCAGCACGAGAGAGAGGGAACGGAGCGATCACAAGGATGGGAAGAGGAGCCAGGTGCCCTCCCAGCCCAAGGACAAAAGCCCTTCCTGGCTGATCACACACAAACACGCGGCGAGCGCCGTCAGCACCGTCACATCACGGTCGCGTCCATCAAGCGCGTCGACGCCGCTGACGTTAATGTGGCGTGATGCAAATATATAATTTTTCACTCCGGTCCAAACAGGCAAAACAACCAAACTTTGCAAGTGACAGCCATTAAAATTCAACAGGATGTTTCATAAATTACACTTTTAGATTGCGCGTTGTCCCATCGTGTTATTCTGTTCTGAGCACGCTGACGACAAGCGACTTCATCTCAGCAGCTGCCGCTCAGGACTAAAACTCGTCTTTTCACGAAGTCTTTTCTTTCTGGAAACCGTTTTGTCAGAAAATGGGTTGGGGGGAAAAAAATGCAAGAGGAGAAGCAATTTTGTCAATATTAGTTGTATTTGTCTTGTTTCTAGTGCAGAAAATCACCCGATTATTTTTTTGCTTTGTGCTTGAAAAGTATTGCAAAATTTATTACCAACAAATTAACATTGATTTGCTGGTAAAGTAAAAATACTTTAGAATTCACACCCAGACTGACAAGCTTTGATAACAAGGTTTGGGTTTTCTTGCAGAGTTGCAATAATTTTAAGATTCTGCTTATGGGTTTGGAATGCGATGTCTGTCCATCCCAGTGGCCGTGTTGGTCGTCCAATCGGGGGCGGGCGGAGGGGAGAGGATGGAGGAAGGAACACCAGCCCATTTGTACCCAGAACAAGGTGGCGTGTACTTTAACATTCTCTGTGCATCCCGACAAAGAGCACTAATTATAAATAAATTAGGTACACGACACGGTGTGCCACAGGGGGACTAGCCGGAGCAGTCACGGAATAAAGAGATTGATAGAGAAAGAGAGAGCGAGAGAAGCGGTAAAAGAATCCGAGAGAGAAAGGGAGAGGAGAAGACAGAAAATAAACAGGTAGGAGAGATTTGGCAATGACATAGAGGGGCCAGTATGAGAAGAAAGTAGATAAGAATATAGAGGAGTGGAGCTTGGGGAGGCCTGTGGATAGAGGGACTGTGGGGAGTGTAAGCGAAGGACTCTACAAGGCCAGAATCCTTAACTTACAGCTTCAACACACATCTGCAAAAAAAACAAAAAGAAAACCTGACAAGGTTCTCTCTCGATGACAGAGGCAGTGCAATATGTTTGAACAGAGATGGAGGAGGTGGCGGGGAAATTAACCGGCAAAATGAAACCGAAAGAGGCCGTTTATTCAAAGTGGAATACCGCCGGAGGGGAGGGGCTGTTTTTATGTTAGGGGGTAAATAATAGTAAATATAAAAGAGGATAATTATAAGATGGCAATATCTCAACACTCCCTAACTGTCATTCAAGCTTATCTGAGATGACTTGTCATCCAAGCAAGTGCATGTCAAGAGACTGCAGAGTGTGCGTGTGTGCGTGTGAGTGAAGGGAAGCGATATCTGTTTCTGTTTCTCGACGTCCGCACACACGCAAGTTTGTGTGTTTGCAAACGTGTGCACGGTGACGCCAGCACATGTTCTCCAGGCGATGTGTGTGTGTGTGTGTGTGCGCACAGGGAGAAAAGCTATCTAAATGGATCACACTTCAGAGTGTGCTGCCATTCCTCAGAAGCTGCCATCTCTGTGCAGACAGACAGGCAGGCAGACAGGCAGGCAGGCAGGCAGGCAGGCAGGCAGGCAGGCAGACACGGTGGCGGGATCAGTCGGTTAGCTGCACTCAAGGTTCCGTCCCGCCTGAAGTTGAGGAATGATGACTGTTGCCACAGAAGGAAAAATAACCATCGCCTTTACTTGCAGCCGTTTCTCTGTGAGATGTGAAGGTCTTAAATGATGGAAGTTAACAACATGCCCGGATGTATGAAGCCATGGGCTGGTGGGGGTCAGAGGTCGGCTGAACGTGACACAGACAGAGAAAGGTGGACTGGTACGGCGACCCTGCGACTGCTGCCTCAGTATCCATGGCTACTGAGCCACAAACAAACAAGATACCTCGGGTAAGACGTGATGTGGGGGTTGAGCTGGAGGAGAGAGGTCAAATTATAAGTCGTCTAGAATTCCACTCGACACAAACACACAGTCGCGGACAAGCAAGCCAGCCGTTAAAGATCATTACATGGGACATTCACAGACGGGACTGTAAAGCGCAAATGATGTGAAAACATCGGGGTCTCCATTATCAACGTCTGTGCTTGCGTCTACAGTCTCTAAACTTCCTGCACCGGGTAGAGTAAAAGAAGAAGAAAGGTAAAGATGGGAGGAAAGACAAGAGAGGAGCAGCTTGTTGCATTAGCATTCCACCAGCAGAAAGGCTGTCTGTTTGCCTCTGGCAGCAGCCGAGGGGCGGGGGGGGGGGGGGGGGGGGGCACACACACTCTGCATCCTCACACAGCTCGTCTATCTCTCCCTCTGTCACCGTCTATCTCTCGCTCTGTCTGTCGCTCCGTGTCTCGCTCTCCCCGAGTATGTCTGATACAATTCTCCCTCCACTCCACCACCGGCTGTCACTCTTTTCCTCCTCTGTGCACAATATTCTCTGCAGCCTTCTTGGATCTACCATATCGCTCCATCTCACACTGCCATCTCTCCGGTTATCTTTTCGTCCACTAATTTCTATTTTGCTATCTTTTCTCTTCCACTTATTTCCTTTTGAGACCTTGTGTAGTCTCCCCTAGAAATGGCACCGTCTGCAATGAAGAAAAGGAAACTGTTAAAGCCATATAAGCGCCCTTTAGCATGATGTCATCAAACAGACAAAATAAATACATATTCATGCACGCACAATGCCCCGCCTCTCGCCCGTATAGTCATCTGGGATAGGCTCCAGTAACCCACGACCTGCAAGGTGGAAATGCGTCAAGAAAATGGATGGATGGATTGAATATAAACACAAACACTCACTAAGTATTTCCGCATTGATCAACTCTTTAAATAATATTGTTACTCCCTCAGAGTTCATTCAAGGATCCACGTAATCAAATTAATTACACATAAATTAGAGATACGTTGGATGGCAGCTACAAATATCCTGTAGCTTGACATTATGGAGGATATTCTGGATTTAGAGTTTAATTCTATTACAATAAAGTCCACTCTTAAATAGAGTCATGCATTGTCAGTACAAAGGTGAACGCCCTTTTTTTGTCGTCATGGTGATTTTAATAAAAAAGAAGCCTTGATCACTCCGTGCATGCAAACACATAGAAAGCAACCCATTAAATAATATCATGTTCATTTTCAATTATTCATTGAATGTATTAAAGGTTGCATTTTTGCATTAATTATTCAACGTAATTCCCTCCGAACATGGATACAAGAAGAGGAACAGAAGAGCGCAGCTGATCCGAAACACTAAATTTCCTCTTCTGCTCTTAAAAAATCCTTCACTGCTTTTTCTTTGGTAGAAGATGACAGCAGATAATAAATGTGACGTAGTCCATAAGAACAGTCATTACTGTACACAGGAAAGGGTTAAAGACGAGGTTCAATCGGTGACCTTCAGCCTTCCAAGGGTGTTTAAGTTCAAGGAATCCTAACCATTTTTAAAAAGGCTTAATGTAAGTGGAGCGTTTCTAGTCGGGCTGCCTAGTAACGGTTCTTTACAGTATTAGCCCCCTCCTGCTCTTTAGGAGCGGTGACCATTCACACCAGTGGAACGGCCACTGGGAGCAAACTGAGGTTCAGAAACTTTCCCTAGGATACTTTGGCATGCGGGCTGCAGGGCCAGGGTTTGAACCAGCAACCATCAGATAAGAAAACAAGCTCAAAAGGGATTGATTTCAATTAAACGTGAGGGCAGCTTGGACAGATGTTAGCGACTGTCTTACAGTAGTTGATGCAGCCCCCAAAAAAGAAAAAGATGATATTATAGCATTAAAAACAATACAAAGTAGGAAACCAGTCAAAATGTGTTGCTCTCCTTCTGCTTGCTAACCTTTGTGCGTGTGTGTGTGTGTGTGTGTGTGTGTGTGTGTGTGTGCTCCCGTTTGACCCCAATGTCAAGGAAGCAAAAGTGCTTTTTTCGACTTGTCGAGATGAAATCAGAAGATTTGGAGAATGTCACCGTCGTCAGCATTTTGAACCTGCGTGTCCGGACGGCAGCGCATCCGTCGCTCCCGTCTTTCAAACAGCAGCTGTCAGCCTCGCGGTCGAGCCGGCATCGTCTTCAGGACGATGTAAAGAAACTTTACATAAATGATCTTATCCGTGTCGTGATTGCTCACATTATACTCTGATGATTACCCTGCTTTATCAAAGTGAAGTAGATTATGAAGGCTCCAAATAGCTGCTGTAACCAAAGTTACATCAGAGCCAGATCTGAACTGTAGCCAGAGAGGCAAAGTGCTCTTGAACAAATTAATAGTCCATTAAATGAAAGTGAAACTCTATTGGCTAATAGCGCCTTAAAAGCCTGTTAGCATCAGGCTGAGAGAGACGCATTTGTCTGAGATGAGTTTGCGTGCCTTGTGACCCCCCCCCCCCCCCCCCCCTTACATATGAGACATCTGGTGGAGGTCTTCATCCCGCCAGAGACGTGAGTGATGCTTCGACCTAACCCCGACGCGATCAATCCTTTCCTCTTCTCCCTCCTGTGCTTTGCTTTTTTTTTTTAAGGCGTTGTCACAAAAACTCATCCTTCTCATTTAAAAGCTACTGTATCTCCCTCGTCTCAATTAATCTCGCTCTCTCACTCTGTTTGCCCTTCCGCTTTCCCACTACCCCCCCCCCCCCCGCATCCATCTTGTTGGTGCCCTCCCCTTCCCCGAGGTCCAGCCACCGCTCCGGTATTCCCAAAGTCATCGGCAATCAGGCATCTTCAATGGATTAATTGCACTGTCCTCACACCGCTTGATTGAGCGTCTAACATCTACACCCCCACCTCCTCAGACCCCGATGCTCCCTCTTCACCTCCACTCACTTATGGGCCTCCAACGCCTTCTTCTCACCTGCTTTTCATCTCCCTTTTGTGCCGTCTCCCTTTCCTCACGCTCCCTCCACTCCATCTCATCTAAAACTCTACCTCTCCACCCAATGGGCTCCCGTTTGCTAAAATGTCCAGGGCGGTCGTCCCCTATTTTCTGGGCTAGGGAGCCTTTTCTAATTGGACATCGATCGGAAGGATCGTTCCCTGTGATCGCTCTTGAATATCACATTCACACATAATTGAAGACTTAACTGAGGTGAGGCTTGAACCTGGGTGCATCTGAGCACAGGCATGGGCCCTGCTTAGAAAACCAGAATGACTCTGCCAGATAAATACGATAAAAAAAAATATTGCTGCGTGGAAGCAATCAAATGAATCTGATTTAGAAAGATGCTAATGATTGGAGCTCAAAGTGATCACGACAAGAGATCAGGGGGAGAAGAAAGGTCTATTTATTTAGCGCATAGAGGCCACGCTGTCTCTTCCTCACTCCAACACACACCTTAAATCAATCACGGCTCTCAGACCATAACCCCAAAAGCACAGCAATGCTTTGGAGTCATTCTAAAATCATGATGGATGACAACCTCTCAAAGCAATCCCTTTGTACGCCAGCATCATTTAACTAAAGGCATCAACCTGCCCCAGCCAATACCACTCATCTGCCCCCCCCGGTCTGGGCGAGCTGGACCCGCCGTTCAAACCCCCGGCTGGATTCTAAGAGAGCTCCTCCATAGGGGAGGTATGAGGGCTGCCACGGAGAGAATGAACCCCCCCCCCCCCCTGCCAAAGCGTTCACGAGCGGTATAGATGATGAGAGACAAGATTGTGAGGAGGTTAAGCTGACCTCGCTCTCACGCTTTGGAGCCGGCTTACTCTGGAGTGTGAGATGACAAAACATTTAGGCTGATCTCGCTCGCAGCTCCCTGACAGGCGGAAACAAAAGAAGAGCCTCAGAGGAATCTAAAAGCATTGAGTGAATGTCAATTAATTTCGCAGTATGGCGTTGAATTGATTAGAATATAAAACAATCTTTCTTGAAAGCAAAAGGGAATTGATGTCCAAGGCCTTCAAACAACGAAAGTGGGAAGACAGGAAACGACAGAATGAAAGACGGCGGATCCCGTGCGTGCGTGCGTGCATGCTTAATCGTACACGTGCCCAGCCATGTGTGTGTGTGCGTGTGTGCGTGTGTTGCACGCTTCGCTGGCAGGGTGTGTGTAAAGTAATTAACATGATAGCCTCCCTCTCAGCCTGATCGCCTATTCCCTGCAGCGAGGTCGTTCAACAGACACCAGCAGACACCTGAGCGGCACCTCAGACACAACCCTGGAACGCATGCGCACACACACACACAAGCATGCTCATGACACGCGTGCCTGCAAATACCGGCCGCATGCAGTCATCAGGACAAACGACACGGTGCACGTAGCGCTGGCCGTCAGCAGCGTGTCGCACATTAAACCATCGTGACAATCATGCAGACACAAAACGCGGCTTTAAAATGTAAATCTGCAGCGCACGCTTTTCCCCCAAAGGCTCTGAGTATATTTATTTGGAAGAAGAAAAAGAAAGAAATACATATTAAATGTCAAGCACATGTAATCTGAATCAAAGTAATCGTTTTCTTAAACTACAATGAATAACTAGAAAAGCACTCGGAGAGTCGCAGACCTCCGCCGAGCACCTCAGTCTCTCTGTATTGTGATTTACAGCAAAAATAATGGCCCGACATTTATTTAATCTACATTTTTAGATTCCTTAACTGTGAAAACAAACTTTTACACTTGGATTTAAATTTATATCATTATTAGTTTTGAGGTTATTCACAGAAAGCACACTTTCAGTAATGGTGGATTCTTCTGGATCTAGATCCAGAGCTTTTGAAGATACAACAAATCAGTTTGTCCACTACTAATTCCACAGGGTTTTGGTAAAGGGCAGCAAAAACAGAGCCTCCTTCGTAGAGGTCATAAGAGAGATATTAAAGTGTCCAAAAACAAAATCACTTTGTTGCGAAACTTCACCTCGATTTCAACTGGATCTGTTTCCTCAGGTATTAAAGACAGAACAAATCCGTTGAGCTGCTCCAGTGTCTAATCGACTCGGCTATAAGACGACGCTTGTTAGACACAGCAGCAGTTGATTTTCCTAAAATTTTAATCGTGCAGCCAAATGAGGTCGCCGCTGGCATGAACCGTGAAGCTCGCAACCCCCAAGTGGCACGGCGTGTGAGGGCCTTTTTGCAGCTTTAATTAATTTTCTACTCGCTTGCTGTCGAAAATTGTCTCAAAGTATAAGGCGAGTCTAACCAAAAAAGATTTGAGTTACAAACACAGACCTTCAAACAAACGTCAATGTCATTTGTTCAAAATGTCAGGACTTTCGAACTCCAGTTGGCAGAGAGGTAACGGAACCAAATTGTAGATTTCATCCTGCACACTAAACAACCGAGTACGAGGTGGCCGAACGCTCGGTAAATGTAAGGAGACATCCCAACACGGTTATCACCTGCCAGTACAATCTATTGTTCTCCTCGTCTTCATTCCTCATAACCCAGAGACCTTCACTCTGTTCCTCTAATCTTAAAATTGTGGCTTAGCACAGACCCCCAAACACTCCCCTCAGCCCAACACAGACCTAATTTGTTCAAGGATTAGAGTGAGGTCACAGGGGTCAGAGTGAGGCCAGCACCAGAGAGCCTATAATAGAAGAACTGCACACACACCAGGGACCGAAGAATCGTACGTGCACACACAAGCACGGACACACAACAGCGTTCTAATGCACGCGCACAGCATTATGCATTCACATACTGTAGGTGTGTGGGCAGGACCCTCATCCCCCAGACATGCACTGAAACAGAGACACAAATTTGCATGAGCATGTGCAGAACTAAATAAATCGACCTTAACTCTCCGAGTCGAAAAGCACGAATGCATATTTGTGTGGCTTTAAAAAAGCCAGGGTCAAATAAGAACTTCAGAGAGCGCGGGGCGAGCTGTAAATCACAGCAGCTTTAAGGCGGCGTGGAGCGCACCTCCGACAGAAGCCCGGAGAAAGGGGAGACGGGAGGGAAAGTCAGCGAGAGAAGAAAAGTGATTGTCAGGGAGAGGAGAAACATCACTCTGAAAACTTCTAAAGAGGGCCCTGCTCTGGGTTTTAAACGCTCTCCTCCCTTTAACACTCCCTCTCTCCTCTCATCCCTTTCATGAATTAAAAGCACGGCTGGTCTGTGGGGAGAAGCATAGTTAATTCCGATCAGATCTCCTCCTCCCCCCTTCTTTCCCCTCGCCCGCCCCTCCTCCGCTCCTCCCCTGGCGATGGTTGCCGTGCCGTCTGACAGACGGAGATGGGATCTGACAGTAAACAGGCGTGTGGATGCCCGGCGCGTGATTGACACGTAGGCAGGTCGGCGGGGGCCCGCCCCCCTCCTAATCCTGCCCTGTCAGCTCTAATTGGGGAGGTGGGGCTTTATGTCACCAAGGTGACTGATTGACAGGACCCCAGCTTTGCATAGATATGAGTGAAAGGTGCAGAGGTTCACGGATGGCATAACACCGTTAACACTACTATACTGCTAATAGAGATATGAGCGCGCGCGTGTGTGTGCGTGTGTGTGCGTGGATTCAAAGGCGCCCAGATGCAGTTGAACACACTCAAGAACATGGCTGAGCACACAAATAAACCCACAACAATAACGGTGAACAAAATAGACAAGCGTGCACGATGTCTCACAGAGTGCAACTACACACACACACACACACACACAGACACAACCTCTTGAGATGCTGTGATGAAGAGCAGAGGTTGTAACTGCTACAAGCGCTGAGATACAAGATGCAGTTAGGAGCAGTGTTGGGGGGGGGGGGGGGTCTTCAGCATGTCGAAGGCAGCGAGCGACGTGGCAGGGGTGAGCATGTGGACACAGAAACAGAAGTGTGGTCATCTGGTAATTGAAAAGCCATCTGTGTGTGTGTGTGTATATATATATATATATATATTTGTGTGTATGCGTGTGTATATACATATATTTGTGTGTATGCGTGTCAGGGCGATGCCTTTCGGACTTTGATGTGCTATATAAATCTGCAGGTGATCGTGGGGGTCAGGCTATTTACACGAGACAGGAGCGCTACGCTATCGGCTCGGCTCGGCTGCACTTTGGCATTCGGATGCTTTGAGCTAAAGGCTAGCTCGCGGTGAGCTACATGATAACACTTTGTCAGATAAATGGTGTCACGTTTAGATCAAATCATAAGATCAATTTAGCTGTGAGCTGAGATTTAGTGGGTTTAAAACGTACACGTTTCGCCACATAACAGTTCTTTATTGTGTAAATATTCCAAGCCGCACTGATGAGCATGAAGCTCAAGTAAAGCTAGGAGGCTGTGTTGTACTAATACTGCGTTTGCAGAATTTAGGACATTATTTCAACGTGTCACTGAAAATCTGATCAAATTAAGAGGATGGTGCCAAATGAAAGTCGAGAAGAGAACAATGGCTGCTCTGCTTTTCTGAGATAATGAGATGTTTCTGTTGTCTGTGATGTTTAGAACATTCTGGAGACCGTTTGCCGTGACAGGATGGGAGTCTGGAACTTTGGTTTGGTTGGATCACCCTGAACTTCGCTCGAGGGATTAGACACCTCATCCAGCCCGGGAACGGCTCGGGATCCCCGAGACGTCAGTGCCGATTAAAAGGAATGTATAGATTACCCGTTCCAGAGGCCGAACCAAATAGCGTGGAAACCTGTTCTATATTTGTCAGGATGCTCCAGTCAGAGCCGCAGACGTCAACTTCACGCCGCTGCTGGAGAGAAATTCAGGGCTTAAAAACTCATCATCTGGGCAGCATGCATAATCTCACAGCCACTCATCCGACTGTTGTGGAGATATTTCATTCCGGATCAACGATGCGGACCAACTGGCTCTTTTTTTCTTTTCTTTTTCTTTCTTTATTGATAATCAAAATGCAAGAAAGAGTCGCTCTGGTTAAAGTATATAGAGGGGGGGGGGGGGGTCGCTTGTCATTGCTGCCTGCTTCATTATAAGGTTATATGAGAAGGTTGAGGACCACCACCGCAACGCGAGTCTGTCAAAAAGTAGCTGAAATTCTGTGGTAATTATAATATAGCTCATATCTTTGTGTGTGCTTTTATTCTAGTACTAAAATAGTGTGTGTGTGTGTGTGCGTGCGTGCGTGCTGATTGACAGCTGCCACTGACCTGTGCCAGTCAGAGTGCCATGCTGCAGGGCGGCGGGGTCGATCGCTACGGAGACAACCTTCGCCCTCATCTGCATCCTGCCTTCATTAGCGGAGCCAGGCAAGGAGAATAACAACCCAATAAATTAATAAAGAGAACGAGGGAGAGAGGAGAGGAGAGGAGAGAGGGCACCGGCAAGAGGAGGCCCGGCAGAGCAGGGGTAAAATTGGAGGGGAGAGGGAGAGAAGGAAAGGAGGTGGGCAAACGAGAAATGAGAGGAGAGGGAGAGAGCGGTGGACGGGGGGAGATGGAGAGACGAGTAAGGCTAAGAGTCAGATCAGGTAAAGCGAAAGCTAATGAATGAGAGGAAAGGCCGGAGACGACGGGCGGCGAGAGTAAACGGGGCGTAAATGTTGAAGTCAGTAGAGACAACTTCTTCAACGCCAGTCTAGACAGAGAGGTTTTAACTGGGCCATGTTGCAGACCCCCCCCCCCCCTCGCTCACTCACGACGGGATGAAGTTAGCATGCTAACCACAAAGCCACCGTGTTAATAAAGTATGAGGTTTAATCGTCTACCCTCGTGTTGGACACTTGGCCCCGCTGGTCATCGCAGGCAGAAAGCCACGCAGCGCGGCCCAGTGGAAGCCCGGAACATAAATAGATTATGGATAGGCTGTTGGTTGGGAGCCCCCCCCCCAGAAAGGATGCTTTCTCAGCGTAGAGCACCGTCCGTTACTCCGTCTTCACCAGCATGGTAGATGCGGCCGATCCTCGCACCAGAGCCACGTTTCGGATTTATAGAGAAGCTGTTTTCTCCAACAAACTGCATTTCCAAGTGTTTCTACCCGACCAAGGACATCCCTTGAACGGGTAGGGATGTATTCAGATGTAAACGGAACATGTCATCCATTCATCTTTATTTTAACTTTGCCTTTCTCGGGCATCTTTACATTATCACATCGCTGATTTCATTGGTTGAACTGAAGTTCCATGCTTGTGATGAAAATGGAGATCATTGCCTGCCTACGTCGTGCATCATCAAAATGTGTCTCGCATTCCCCACCACACAACGTGACACAACGTGACACAACGTGACACAACGTGACAGCACGAGACAGCACGAGACAGCACGAGACACAGCGACGCCACCTTCTGGAGCCCCGAGAGATGAACGATGCGTTGGGACAGGCCAGGCTTGACTTGCTTCCTGTGAGCGGCGAAACTTCCATCAGCAGCAAACTTTCTGACCTTTGCTCTCAGCTGCTGAAAATTCCTGACTAGAGATTTAATCTCTATTTTTTTTTTGATTGGGTCTTTTGAGTCTGTGAACCTTGGAGGGCACCGGAAAGATCAAATGCACTGCAGGCGCCAATAGAATTCCAAGACGTGGCTTTGGAATTCTGGTTACTGTTTAGTGGCTTCATCCAGTTCTACTTAAAGTGTTTACTTTCCTGTTAACTACTTTTCACACACATTTTGTTTGCAACCCAACACTGCATGCGTTTCAGAGAGCCCCCCCCCCCCCCCCCCCCCCAAGAGGAGTAAACAGACCAATCATTGGGAAGACACAGGAAATGTCTTTCCCTAGTCCCGCCTTCTCCCTAAATGAGAAGTGCTGCCTGTTCGGATGCGAGGGGTGCGAGCGCCACGCTGCAGGGCCTGCTGTGCTCGGGAGGAAATTCTCAGGGCGATCGATGTGGGGGGATTAGGGTCGGCTTTGGGGCTCAGAGGCCTGGATCTAAGGAGTATTCTCAGTGGGGGCCCCTGGGAGAGCTGGAGCAGAAAGTTGGAGGAGAGAAGAGGAGGGCCAAGGGAGAGAGGAGACAAGGCTAACCTGGAACTGTCAGGAGGCTGAGCGAAGGTTGGTCAGGCTGGGAATGGAAGAGCAGTCGCGGCCCCACTCGACATTATGAATGGCGCTGTGACTCGCTGCCACCCACTCGGATAAATACACAGCGGCCGGTCCGGATAAGCTGCAGGGCAAAGAGGAGATTTCATGTGACACGAGAGCGAAAACAGATGGAGAGACTTATTGTGTCTTCTCTAGACTGTATCTTGCATTTTCTTCAGACCAAATCAGGAGTCGTTTTCTAACCTGATGTGCAGCTTCCCTTGTCGGTGTCTACCTCTGATGCTTTTGATTGGTCAGCCTATATTCCACCAGCTCGCCTACCCCCCCTCGGTTGGATCCATGATTCATTCTGCAAAGGAGGGAGAAAAAAAATTGAGACAGAGCGCATGTGAGAGAAGAAACAGCCAAGACCACTGGGAAATTATACGGCGGAGCGGCACGGTGGATCTGGAATTAAACGGCATAATTAATCAAGCAAAAAAACAAGCACGTTGCTCATACATTTATTATCTGCATGTTTTCCAGTTCAGGAGATGTAATCAGCAGATATACGTTGGGGGCCCCTGACCCGTGTTACTGGGACCGAGGCTGAGAGCCCATTTCCACCACTGACCCCAAAAACACAAAGTGAAGTGGGATCGGTTCTGCTCAACGCTTTATTTTTTTTTCCCCCACTGAGTATCATCTTCACACAATGCCCTCTGCCTCCAAAGTAATCTCCACAACAAGCAGAACAAGTCCCACAGAATCGTGTTGGTGTCTCCTTGTCCTTTAAATTAGGGTCTCGACAAAATTGGGTTCACGACTCGGGGCTCTCTGAGGAGTTGGCTCTGCATTATGCAGTGTGTGCACTCGATGTGATGAGGAGAGAGAGACGGCATCAAGAAATCACAGCGATATGATCACGAAAGGATCCAAAACACGACCAAAACAACCCCCCCCCCCCCAAACCGATATAAAAGGAATATTAGGTTGCATTCCATTCAGCAGCACTTACCAAAACTGACATTTTTGGTAAGAGTCATGTCATTTAAAATGGGCCATTCTTGTCGTTGCTGTGGAGTTCATCTTGGCAACCCTAAGGGGGCCTCCCTATTGGCCGGGACTCCAAGCCCCGCCCCGAAATATATATGTAGGCCAAAAACAATTTGTATTGGGCCCATTTTAGACTAGTGACATTTTTCAAACGTCACCTATGTTCGGGACACAGCGTCGCCGTGAAAGTCAGAATGAATACATATTTAGAAGAACCTGTTTAAAGGTCTCTGAGACTGAACATCAGAGATCAATGGAAGCCATGGAGTTCATATATCACTGCTTTCTGATCTAGTCTTCCAAGTCTGGGCCGAGCCGTGCACAGAGGACGGAACGCCCTTGACTTGTTCATGTCTGAGCACTTTTGCATTCATTCATTGACCTGTTGTTATTTTCAGGATATTAACACGTTTTGTTTGTTAGAATTAGAATGTGCATCTGAGAATGCAAAATTCAAGCAAATCTTCCACTTCTATACCAAGTTCCACCCAACTTCTCAAGATATCTGAAAAGCAAACAGACAAACAAGGAGGCACAGAGGAATGATAACGATTTCGCTGCAGTAACACCACAGCTTTTAAAAAAGTCTTCCTATTGCAAGAAACATTCCGGAGTCACTCCCAACATGGAAACATTCTGGAGTGCGTTCCAGTGACAGAAAGGACAGAAAGGAGTTTATTTCTGTCAATCGTGCTCATCACTTATCTGAGACAAAGACATAAGCGCCCCAAAGTATGCACTTCAGCACACCGGAGACATCTACATCGAGATTCTGGGAAAACTATAGAACAAATCCCCTCGGTTTTCCAAACCGAACGGAATGAGTCGGAATTATATCGTTAGGTGAGAGGACAAAAAAAATATTCCATCCATCAATCCAACTTCTCCTTGGTCTCATCTACAGCCACTTTTCCGCTTTGCGGCTCATATGGCTGCTGGCGCTACACCCTGGACGTGTCGCCAGAGCATCTCGGGGCCACAGAAAACAGACATTCACGCACACACACACTATACGAACAATTTGGAGAAATCCGTTCACCTAAATTGCATGTTTTTGGAGGTGGGAGGAAGCTGGAGAAC
Source organism: Brachionichthys hirsutus (assembly GCF_040956055.1). Taxonomy (NCBI): domain Eukaryota; kingdom Metazoa; phylum Chordata; class Actinopteri; order Lophiiformes; family Brachionichthyidae; genus Brachionichthys; species Brachionichthys hirsutus. Next base: position 5,616,857 of record NC_090907.1, read on the forward strand.
CCGCCACATGGACACTGGGAGAACATGAAATGAGTGAAATGACGAATCAAAGCCCACCATGAGTCAGTACCTGCAGAAACTCTTATCAGAAATGAATAATAAATAATAACCCTCCATCCTTCCCGAGCCTCGAACTCACCACGCATGAACGCAAGCTGCCAAACAGTTTGTAAAGTAGGCCTATCACTTTGCAGCTGATCAATACGGCTTGTTCCTGCATGGAGAGCCATCATCAATCCAGGTATCAATATGGAAATACCGCTATGACCCAAGACATTAATCAATGGGCTCCTCGGGGGGGGGGGGGGGGGGACGTAAAATCATCAATGAGACGGATCGGCCCACGGTCGGTATTGATAAGAGCATTTCCACCTGTAGCCGCCGGAGCGCCGCGGAGAGACGAGCCGCATCTGAATTCAATGCGCGCCGCCGCAGCTGCGAACCCGCAGCCCGGAACGTCACGGCTGAGCGCGGGTACGTGCCTCGACTCATCATACGCGCGCTCGAGTTCTCTCCACGGTCTCCGTGCGCCGCCGCGGCTCCGTGGTGCCTCCTTCCAGTCCGCCTCCCTCACCTGCACCTGGAGCCAGCAGCGCGGTGGTCGACGGGAAATGTGGGACAAGGCGGCCTCCTAGTGGCGCGTTCGCGTACGCGCATATAAAAGCAGCGAGAAGTCCTCTTATAAGAAACCCATTAACAAAAATCTCGTGTCACACACGCACGCGCAACACTTATCACAGCCAGAATCAGTCTCTCTCTGCAGCAGAAGCAGAGGGCGCGTCATAAGCCCTGGTTCAATCAGCTGATCCAACGCAGCTGCCGCGGCCCAGCTGACCGTCACGCCACCTTCTCCCTCCCCACACCTTCTTAAAGGTCGGAGTTCAAGGGTCGTGAGTCCGGTGTGCACGAGGGTCTTGCCCTTTTCATTCCCAATCAGCTGCTCTTGTTTTGGTTTTTTTCCCAGACGCACCTCCGAAGGTCACGGACATGGATTCCCTTTCGTTTGACTCAATGAAAAGGTCAGAGGAGGGCACCATGAAAGGGCAGCGGGGCCGGGGTTCTCACGTCACCTTCAAATGGCACAAGCCGGAGACCATTCTGGGGCTCCCCTCGCCAGGCAAGCGGGGGGGGAGGGGGGGCTCAAAGGCCCGTGACATCTGGTGGCCCCTGTGGTTCAGTGTTGGAACTTTAAAGAGCAAATCGTGGGAGAAATTAAATTAACACCTGCAAAATGGATATACGTGATGGAGCTGCAATTTTAAGTCGAAGGGGCAGAGTTCCAGATTCTGACGGAACATTTCTTTGAGAAGGGAGTGACAGAATACAGATTTGTTGAAGCTTCTTGATTGTCTTCCAACATTCAAATGAAATCTAGTCGTCTTTTATTGAACCTCTTGGAACTTCTTTGCGGAAGTCAACACAAAATGACTTGAGAAAAAAATAAAAATACAGAAAAATGAAACAAAAAGCTTCTTTTTTTTTTACTTACAAGTAGTGGAAGTCTATTAAACTAAATTCAGATATATATATCAGGGTCTCCTCTCTGAGTCCTGGAACATCAAAGACAAGAAGCAGACATTTTACAAGATTGGATTTATTAACTATGGTACAGATCACATAAGGCCTTGCTTTTATACACCATTCGCGTTGAGACAAATTTCCATACTCAGCAAATAAAGACAGGTTTTTTTATTTGATGTTATCGTTTCACTTTACAGTACTTTATTTTTATTTCCCCCCTCATTACTTCTTCATATTTATATTTCTTTTATCATCTCTTAAATAGTGAGAGTGGTGGAGCCCCCCTCTTCCATGGTCGGGAAGAATTCATGCACTATACTGGGCTGGTCTCTTAAATGTTCTCAAACTGTGAAAAACAAAAGAAAAAAAAAAGATTGCATTTAAAATCTGTAAAATAAAACATTAAAACTTTTTTTCTAACCACCACATTTAAAGGGTAAAATAAAGTGTTTCACCCCGACATACCAATAAAGGACCGTTTGAATATAGTTCTGCTCGTTTCTCATCTTAACAGACATTTGTCACCATTGTAGAAAGAAATGCAAAAGAAAAAGAGAAGCAATGCAGCCAAAGTCACATTTTAAATCCAACTGTTCTTCTCCACCGTCGCGTCGCTTTGCCCCCCCCCCCCCCCCCCCCCCACACACACACACACACACACACACAGAGTCTTTGGCAGCCTCACAGTCAGTTCAGTATTAACAAAATTGATATACACAGGGAACGCCACAGGCCGACATTCACCCTCACTTCCTCCCTCCATCTCCCAAATAATGATCCCCATTCACCCGTGTCCCGTCTCTGTGCCCTTCCGCTCCCCAATGTCTCCCCCAGAGGATCAGTGTGTGTGTGTGTGTGTGTGTGTGTGTAATCTGGACGCGCTAACAGGGTTACACGGCAGGATGACAACCGCAAAGAGAACGGCATTCCGCTCCTTCACGTTTGCTTGGATCACGCTGGTGTCCGGGCTGTCTGCCAAGCACAGCTTCCTGACGCGTCAGCTCCAACCCATCCGACCAAACACACACACACACACACACATACACACACATAAAGTAAACGTGTAGTCAAGAGATTTTCCTTTAAGAGGTCAGTGATTGGTTAAAAGGTTTTCTTCTTTGCATTTTGGGCAGAGAGGAGAGTCCGGGGAAGCATGCGGAAAAGCAATTCAGTGTCAAACAGAATACGTAACCTTGGTGAATCTACAACACACACACACACGCGCACACACACGCACACACACCTCAGATGGGCTCCATGGAAACAGCGGACCAGTCCCAGGAATTCTGAGATGGTCCTCTCCAATCATGCAGACAGATGAATGGACTGCCTGTTCTGTTTGCCGTCTCTCTTAGACGGGACTCGGGGGGTGTGGTGGCGCAACAGTGACAGCAGGGAGAGCCACAGTAAAGAGTCCACCAACAGCAGGATTAAAGCAGCATCCTGAGGACAGCGTGGTATAAACTGGGAGCAATAAAAAAAACCTCCACCTGTCAAAAACTCGAGTCTCGCCTCCATCTCTTTCTGATTGTGTCTCAATCCCCAAAATCTCCGTTACCGCTTCCATGTCCACATATGTCCACCATGTCCACATATGTCCATCAGGGACATAGCATGCAGCCTTTTTGCAAGTGCTTTGGAGAAGTGGAATCTAGAACATTTAACAACTATTTTTCTATCAATCCAAGAGCTCTGCAGTTACGTTTCCCCTGGCACATCAATAAAAACGTCACCGAGAAGATAATGTGACACCACAAAGAGCAGAGGGGGCGTGGTACGACTGCAATACCCAGTTCCTCCTCCAGATGTCAGTGGTGTACTCCCAAGAAACAGAGATCAGGGCTGATTCCAATAAAGTGAACAGCTAAAATGTAATTTAATTGAATGTGCCCAGAAAAGTGCTTTTTGAATAACGTCCTTACTGTGAGAAAACGTAAGAGACAATCGCATCCTGAAAGAAGCGCCGTGACGGGTGAAGGTCCAACCTTGGAATTATTCCCTATGCCTAATAGAGTGAAACACACACACACACACACATACAGGAATCAACCTTTAAAGAGATCGGCCCAGGGTTTGAGAAACGAGGAATAGATTTAAAAACACACGAGGACATCGGGAATTTATAATCAGGATTTGAAGCAATTCAAACGTAGACGTTGTGTTCTTCATGTGTTTACGAAGTCGGGGGGGGGGGTTGATGATGGAAAAGAGAGAGCGCAAGAGAGAGAGAGCACAAACAGGAGAGGAGTCATCCCAGAAGTGTGTGGGTGTGAGAATCCCCAGAACACTTTGCTCCAGTTTGCTGCCTTGCAGATCCAGTCAGTTGAGATTTTCTTTTGCCTCCGCTTTGGCACGCCGCCTCGACTGAAACCGAATTTGTCAGCGTTGACGTTGCGTGATGGATGGATCGATGGGGATGCGTAAGTCGGGGGTGACAGGACATCCCGTTGGGCCGTGTTTCCGGCTCCAGACTGCTGTACGTTGGTGCAAGAAACAAGCGTGTGGCTCAGAGATCACGCCACCTTGTTCCAGCCACAACCTTCCATTCTGATATAGTAGGTGGGGCTTCAAAAAAACACAGAAAGAGCCTGGGAGACTTGGGGAGGGGCCACTGGGTGTTGTGTGTGCGCTAAAGCGGTCCCCCTTTTACATTTGACGTCCTCCCCCGAGTCCCTTCTAACCGTCACTGGCAGCGTCTCACTCCCCATCGGTGTTTGCAGCTTCTCTGTAAGGCAAGGGGACAGATCTAGAAGTGAGTCCGGGAGACGAACGGTCCAGGAGGGACGGACGTCCTGCCGGTTCAGAGGCCCGCCGGCGTTCCCGTCTGCTGCCCCGCCCATGTCAGTTTTAAAAGCAGTGGGGGGGGGGGGGGGGGTCAAAATGTCCCCTTTCTTCCCAAACATGTGGGCTTCTCCCTGTACATACTGCATCTCAATGTCTCCCAACGTTTCCTCCTACCTACTGTCCCCAACTTGATCCATTATTCTCTATCAATTTGTTATCAGTCGTCTTTGCCTCCCCCCCCCTTTCCCTTGACTTCCTGGTTCACAGCGTGTGTTGCTCCGTGGGGGGGTGATGGGGATGCAGGGAGGGCGGCAGCAGGGCTGGCAATGGCGACTGAGGAGTGGGAAGTGGGGAGTGGGGCGGGGACTGATGCTGATGGTGTTGGTGGTGTTGATGATGAAGGTGGTGGTGGTGGTGGTGGTGGTGGATGGGAGGGCCGTAGTGTGGGATAACGGGGGGAGTAGCAGGGAGGACGTAGGGCGTCACGGGGGCCGTTGGCGAGGAGGAGTAGCCTCCAGCCATGCAGGAGTAGGCCGAGGTTCCTGCCCCGGAGGACAGCGTGGCGGTCGGGGAGCCGGGGAGGCCGTCGGCCAGCGGCTGATTGTAGAAGAAGTACAGAAACTGGTGGATGAAGCTCTCGATGATTGTCTGATAGGTGCGGGTCGCCGTCAGCGCATCCATGGTGGTGAAGTCTGGTCTCATCAGCGTGGGCCAGAAACAGATGGACAAGTTCTCGCTGGTCATCAGGTTCAACTTGTTGTTCTGGCTCACCCTGAAACAACAAGTACGCAAAGGTCAAGCGTGCCGACGCGAAGAAACCGATACGGCCCGGCTGCCGCTGCTGCTGCCGGGTCAGGGATGTGAAATGAACAGCATCAAAGAGTCAACTAAAGCGTCGTTCAGCACAGATTGAGAGCCCCATCTCGAGTGAGTCAGCAAGGCTGTCAGAGGGCGTGTCTCTGACCCCGGCAGGGACCCCCCCCCCGCTCACCTGTTCAAGTGGTGGACGACGTATTTGAAGACCTCGTAATTCTCCTTGGGGAAGCGGCGGAGGATGTCCTTCATCGCCTGGAAGCGCTGGTCCCTATCGCTGATCTCTGAATGTTGGCAAGAGAGAGGAAAGGAATGTGAGGAAAAGAGGTTGAGGGGAGGAGGGGGGGGGGGTAGCAGAAAGGATAGAAGGCGTGTGTGTGTTCAAAATCCAATAGAAAAGGATTCCAACAGACAAATCACCAGATAAAGACCAGACGGAGCCCAGAAGAAACAAACTGCTCTCACAACTGTCACACACACTACAGCAGCTGACACACACACACACACACACACACGGCGTGTGTTGAGCCTGATGACAGTGATTCAGTGAAGCCGACCTCACCCGCTAACACTAACGCAGCTCCGGTACAACCAGCACGCGTCTCCCGTTACAATCAGAATCCGTTCCCCTCAGTGAGGTCAGTGCGGTTCGAAAACATAGTAGCTGCGCTCTGGTTTCACACCGGCCCCCGGTTAGCCCCCGGTTCCTCAGCGGCGTTCGAACCCATGTGGAGCAAAGTCATTACGACAAGAGCCACAAAATCCACCCAGCCGGCTCCCGCTGGATCTCTCTGACTCCGCCTCTCGGAGAAAAACTCCAGGCAACAATTTGATATTTTGAAACGGATGAAGGATTTCTCGTCTCTCCGTCACAGCTGAGGGGTCTCACTGGGGCCGTCCTAAACACACACACACGCGCGCGGGCGGGCGGGCAGAGGCCGGTGAGTGACAGCAGCCTTACAGATTGGCGGTGAATCTCTCTGTCGCAATGCAGGACTAAGCTACGCTTTAGACGGACATAGGGATAAGTCGGATTCAGCGACGGCTGCCGACTCACTGAAGGCGTCCACCAGCTCTCCCTGCATGCTGTAGGGCACCAGCGGCTCAGGCAGCTCAGAGAAGAAGGCTTTCATCGCTCCGGCCACCGTGTTGATGGTGAAGTCCTTCTCCACCAGGTCCAGGTTGTGGTCTGCACACAGGTAGAGAAGGAAAGAAGAAGATTTTAAGTGTAGAATACGCATCTCATACAGTCACAATGTCGACAAATACAGTGCACGAGAAATAATGGCCGTGTGAAAATGTCACGGCTGACGTGCTCTGGTCGATGTCAGGGTGCGAGGGACATGCGTAAGGACGCACGCGTTTCAGCTGAAGGGTTAGTCTGTGTTTAAAACAGCATTTAAAATCAGAATACGTCTGTGGAAAGTAAAATATGCATCGGCCAATCAGCAGAGGTTTTAGTATACCGTTTATTCCCTGAGGTGTCCAAGTTTTACGTTTTTTTGTGTGTTACCTTTGCAGTGTAATTGTGAGAACACATTTAAAGTGCAGCTTTCTATACATATATTAAAGAATATTATTACTAGAGGGTTTCATCCATATCACTCATATCAATTATTTAAATCAGTACAAATCAATATCAGGATCATCATCATAATCTCTGGGGACACACAGTTCTGCTTGATAAACTATGTGTGGACTTGATTTTTACCTTTTTGGGGTGCTGTGAAAAAAACATTCTGATGTTGCTGACGCCACAGAATTAACTAAAATAAAATATGTCTCGGCAGTCAGTGGTTATCAGGTATACCCACGAGCACCTTCCCCGGGATCCCACCTCGGCCAGCGTAGATACGACTACATGATGCTACCTACTATAACTGCATTGCTAACAGGAGCGGAGCGAACCTCCTCTCTCAGCTTCTGAGCATCCTCAGATTTAATCCCTGAATTTCACGGGTCTTGCGTGCCGTTTGACTCCGCCCTTTTACTGGAAAGCTCTGAAGCTCGCTGCTGCCACAGAACCCCCCCCCCCCCCCCGGGATCAACGCGCTACCAGTCCAGAATGTAGTTGTGAAAACGGAGCCTTTCGAACATGTACAGGAAGTAGCTGGGGGGTCGTGGCCCGGGGAGCGGCATGGCTGCCTCCCTCCCGTCCCTGATTGGACAGAGGGGTAGGTGCACCCGACCCAGGCTCAGGTCTCCCATTTAGTGGGTCTAAACGAACACCTGCTCTGCATGCGATGACCGTCATACGGATGCAGAGTGCACTTTTGTATCTTGCGATTCTGCCGACTTTCAAAGGTTGCAGAGACTGAAAAGGTTGAGAAATGCTGCCGTTGACAATTCTAAAGCAGAGAGAGAATCACTCGAGGGATGATCAGCGCTCTGGGGAGAGAGAACGTGTGTGTGTGTGTGTGTGTGTGTGTGTGTTTGTGTGAGCAAGAGACTTAATTAAAAAAGCTATTTTCTGATAACTTTTTATTTTATGAAGCCCAATATATGTAGAAGGAAGACCGGCAAGAATAAAAGCAACACAGACTAGATTAACGGGTTCCTGAGAAATCTTGAGGGCAGCTTCGACATGCTCAGCATGTAATGTCTGTGATGCTGCTTCCTCCCGTCATGACTTACCTGAATCTTCTGGGAGCTCATTAAAAGCCGTCTTCAGGGAGACGCTGCTGTAGTTCCACCTAGAAACGTCCTGTCCCTCAGTCTGAGCCCCTCAACGATTCAAAGCAGGGCTTTGAATCGTTGAGGGCTGGAGGTAATTAACTCTCCACACCAGATACACACACACACGCACACACACGGACACACACACCCAGGAGCAGGTAGAAGATGAAGGAGGCAGCTCTCGAGTCTAGAAGGAAGCCGAGGCCATTTCCCTCAGTAGATTTAACGCAGGTTAATCAAGGGGGTTCAGGATCGTTACAGAGAGACGGACATACAGGTGTAAATGTGCAGGTGAAACCACAACAAGCATGTCACCTTGGTCAAACTGCCGCTGCATGCTCTCCATCTCTGCCTTGTTGCCGCTGACCCTGTAGATGCCTTCGGTGCTCAACCCTGGAGGAGAGGAAGAACGATATTAGCTCAACGCTGCGTCGTGTTTGCAGTGGTTGATCAATCCCCTTCAAGAAAGCCATAACATGTCACCATGCGAGGCACAGATGAGGGTACAGGGGCCGGGGAAAGGAGCGGTAAAGCAGCTTTAATCCGTCCCGGGTTGTTAGAGTCACAGCTTCATTAACAATGCAACTCTCAGGTACAAACTTTATACACAATGGAAAACACTTCACAGGCTGCGTAACCGAATTTTAAGATTTTAAATTCAGCAGCAGAGAACAACCAGCATCAGTTCTCAGGAAAAGCCCGCTTCATTTATATTCATTAATACTATTTACACTTTGTCCGATATAAGGTTCCAGCTCCCACCCTAGAAGTTCTCTCTTTGTCCACACTTATGTGGCAACACAGGAGAGCAAGATCAGTTCAGAGGGAGCGAGGGAGTGGCAGAAGAAGAAGGCTAGATAGAGGCACAGAGGAAATGAGAGCGCTCTCAGTCGAGGCGTACGGCATCGATCGCCTCCTTCTACCAATCAATTATCCACAAAAGCTTTTCTAGCCAGACACCAGGAAAACAGGGACGGGAGGAGATAGGGAGACGGGAGCAGTGCAGTAGCGGTGTGGGGGGGGGGGGGCAGAAGCACCCGAGTATGAGAAAGATAGCAGGGGAGCACGGGCACACGTGAGAGTGAGTGTTAGATTGATGGAAGAGGGGATGAGGAAAAAAGTAAAGGGGTTAAGGTAAGGATGGATCTGTAGAGGGATTAAAAAATGTCTTTGAAACAGCAACACACCATAAAAGATGGAGGTTAAGATGGGAAGAAAGGAGGATGTGCAGCAAGGCATGGGAGGGATTGGAAAGGTAAGCAGGTAAAGAATGGAAGAGCTCTGCAATGAAGGAACGTGGAAAAAATGTCTAAAAGCATCCCGTTTAGTGAAACAGCAGTTTCCAGGGGTCAACGTAAAGGTGAGCGCATCCTGTAGCAAACAGCATTACCCCAGCGTGGCACATTCACACGCAACACGCAAAACAAAAACCTTCCGTCGTGATTTTACGGCTCTCAGCCCTTAAATGGCTCTCAGCCTCCACTCGGCTCAACTCTCAGAGCCGCCGTCCCTGCAGTCGGCGAGATCGTGTTCCTGCAGCGCGTTCCTGCCTGACAGCACTCCAGCTGATCCCACGTCAGCGCCGCCCCCGGTGTCGCTTTGTGTTCTGCAGCCCAGAGGCTGATCTCAGAGTCGAGCATGAAGTAGTTTACTGGGTGCTGCCCTTTAACGTCGCTATGGAAGCCCCCCCCCCCCCCCTACCCTACTGCCGGGCTAGCTAACACATACCCATCGCCTCGGCACGCCGTGAGCAGAACGCGCTGTGGCGGTCATCCTGACAGAAGAGCTGAGCAGAGGAGCGATAAGCAGTAACTATAGGATGGATTTTCCAAAGCTCCTTTTCCACAAGCGTGCATGGAAGAGGGACACAAAATGCCTCCCACACCTCCTGTGATTCTTGGGAATAAACAGAGTGAAGCATCAAGTATAGTTAAAAGATGCAGGCAAAAACAAGGACGCTCGAATGTCAATCCATCTTCCTGCACGTCAATCGCAGGAAGCCGGAGAACCCGGAAAAGAACCCGCGCGGACATGGGGAGAACATGCAAACTGCACAGAATGGAATCAAACCCGACACGCCTTCTTTTTGAGGCAACAGTGCTACCCACTGCGCCACCGACTGAGTAGAAAATATGATCATTTCAAAGAAACTTTGCAGCAGTCCATCGTGATTACTGCCAAAAAAGAGACTTTCAAATGAATCTAATTTCTTAGTTGCAAAACATTTGGATTTTGTCGGAATATTTTTCACACATTAACTGAGGTGAATTACTTTCTAGCGACAGGATGTTTGAGCTGATGGATAATAGTCGATGAAACATAAACAGATAAGAGCAAAAGCACGGATTTAGGCTTAAATTAAATTGTTTCCACGTCAAGGGTCAGCTGGACAACGTCAGCTGCTGCCATGGCGACAGAGACAGCGTCGCTGCTCTGCTGTAATGCCATCAAACCCACGCAATGGGTCTGCTTAAATCTGACATCTTAAATCTTCCCCTTCCAGTTGCAGTGCTTTATATTTCGTTACTGGTGGCGATGGTGACCTGTGTGAGGCTACGTACCTCACCAGTGCACGTACAAATAACAAGCTAAACACACAGAAAAGAGCTGAGCCCATACATCCTTCCAATTTCCTTCCTTCTGATATTGATCAGACAGAAAGCCGGATTGCAAACACACACACACACACACACACAAAGCATGCTGGCCCGAGGAATGAGAAAGCAACAAAGCGGAAAAGGGGGACGGAGGGTGGCAAGAGAAAAACAGTGCAGTGAAGTGAGGGAGGTGATGGGCTAAATAGAAATATGGGTTAGCATGAAGAAGAAAAATCTAATCTGACAAGTGAAGGTGCAGAGGGAGAAAGATAACTGGATGAGGAGAAAGAAGTACAGGAGCAAGGGCACAGGAGGAGAGGAGGAGGAAACGGAGGACCAGGCAAAATGCTACAGGATGAGGGACAGGCTGGTCTCGTGTTGCAGCACAATCGCCTGCCTTCACCCCATGAAGCAGATGTTCAGCGTGAGGGGATCCAGTCTAACACCTCTGGCTGTGCTGCTGGACAACCGGAGCCGCCCTGATCGGAACACGTTTCGTTTGCATGAGCTTGGATGACCACAAAATGTTTCCTTTTTGCCAGTATGTGGTCCAACAACCAGGTGAGACGGCGCGTTCACCTGGACGAGTCTCTCTTTACATACCTGCCCTGAAAGCTGGCAGGCAGTCAGGATCTACAGCTCCAGCGAAAGGGGAAGCTGCTCATCCTCGGGCGCGTGCAAGTACATAATATAACTAAATGCAATAAAATATTAGTACTCACTCCTAAAAAAATACAGCAGTGATTTAATTATTATATATGCAACAGTCAGCAATACCTAGTTCCACATCTCTAACAGAAGGAAAACACAGACACGGACACAGATGCCCCCCCCTACCCTCCCCCCTGCTAGAGGAGAGAGAAAAAAAAACAAATTTACCAATGATAAAACGCAAACTTAAAAAAACAATTCTGAAAATGCTGCTTTACAAAGCATGCGTGATATTTCAATTGATTCTGAACTCGTTTAAGAATTCAGCCGTTTTGGATGCGGGTAAAGCTTATCCCGTCATACATGACCCGATACGCCTTCCCGTTGGTGGGGGGGACATTCCTCTCTGAGCCACGCAGAGACATTAGTGCACATTAGTGCTATTAGAATCTCCTTTGCAGTCTAACAAAGAACAAATAAATCAGCTACGATCAATTCAAAAGGTTTGCAGCTCAAGTGCTGATGAAGACCAAATAGGAGTTCACACATTACAGCTGTTCTAAAGTCTCCACATTGATTACCCATGCGAGTCCTCATATTGATTTGATTTGATTCATTTAAAAGGAAACGACACGCTGCCTCTCAGAGAGGCTCCTGGTTTATGAGTCGCTAAAGCCCCTCGCATCCTTCTGGCTCTTCACTCTCACTGCAGCCGTTTCTCCCAAACAGAACAAAAACATTTGATGTTCATGCTTTCAGACGTTTCACTCCAAACTGCTGAAGCCGTCCAGAGGGACTGAGATGAGCTAAAAATATTTCTAACCACAAACTAAAAGTTCATCCATTCCGTCTTAACATTCATGACCAGATCTCAGAATGTTACGGTTTTGAAATTCAGTTATTTAGCTACTGTAAATACTGTAATATTATTTACAGTAGCTAAATATCTGATTCTATTCATTCTTAAAAAAAAATCGCCTCTGGATTGGTGAAACAGCTGGTGGCAGACTAAACTGGCTGTCCCAGGGCAGGGGTGGGGGTGGGGGGGGAAGCCCGGCAGGGGGCTTGGCATCTGGACAACAGAGTAGAAAGATGAATAGAGGATATTCAATCATATCGGATCAGATTGGAGACGGGACGAGACAAGACGTGAGGACAGGAGCCTTTTAGACCGATTCGCACCTACCCTTGCCTCGACTTGTCTCACTTTTTATAGCGTGGTTTCATTTACACTACGACTGTAGTAGCTGGTCACCATAGAAACGCCCTGCCATGACAAACTGCGTGAATATCTAAAAACAGGGTCGACTCCCTACAGAACATGTCGTTGCAAGACTATTTTAAAACAGTGGGTCCAGTTTGTCTGTCAGTTTATCACGTCTCTCAATGACGGATGGTAGCAACGATTCTCTGACCAATCAGCAAACGGCGCTTCCTTCCTTCCAGAGATGATACCAAATACAGGGACCAACCCTAACCCAAACTTAGTTCATGGCCATTCAGACACATAAAGGTTCATCATTAAACCGAATACTAATATCTAGCAAACAAAATGGAGCCATAAACTAAAGCACAAATTAATGTACACAGACACAAACTCTGTCTGTGCATTATAGACAATGACAGAACCGCACCCTTAATTAAAGACCAAACTGCACAGCAAGCATAAAGAGAGCGGGATTAAGGGGAAACACAAAGACTCGAAAAGGTTCTTACCTGTCGTTTCAATGAAATGGATGCACTTCTCTATGAAGACTGGGATTGGTTTGTCGGGAGTGACCACGGAGGCGAGCGGCGTTCCAAAGTAGTTGCTTTCGACGGGCTTGGAGATGGAATGTCGAGGTTTGGATCGGGGTTTCTGGAAGACACGGTTGAGATGATTGGTTGAAATACGCAAAGCAAACATTTTGGCCCGATTGACAGAACCCAAACAGAAAAATCCTCTATGATGACGGCAAAGCTTTGTCCAAAGTGTCGATGAAAAAGTCCATGAACTTATTTTGAAGTTTCTTTCTAGAGCGAAGTCAGACACCAACCCCCCCCCCCCCCCCCCCCCCCCCAAATAAGCAATCATGTGCTACAGTCTCGAGCTCCGTTCTGTGCATCAGGCCGTTTCTCTGGTTTCTTCTCCTTCGAGGTTTCTCCTCCCTTTCTACAGCTCATAGATAATCAAACTCATCCATCGTTTAATTACTTTCCATCTATTAGTCTCCAGTTAAGAGATTTCTAATACACTCCGGCAACAGGCTCCACCATCCTCTATTCCTGGGGGGGCGCTGGCAGTAACTGTACTGCACTTCAGTGCTCGTCAGAGTTTATTTCGAAAGCCCCTGAGGCCTGGAACTCGCCTAAGTCTGTCAGCCCCCCCCCAAGGCTTCACCCTGGCAGGCAGGCAGGGTGGTGAAGCAGGGTTTCATGGTTTGCTGGGCACACACAGGCTTGTGGGAGCAGCACATGCCTGACAGAGATACGGGGAAGGAGCAGAGGAGTGCTCATTAGAGAGGGGGCGCCAGACGCTGGCCTCGCTCGTACATATCTCATTAAGACAGCGTTCAAACAATGGCTCACCTGGATGTTTCTGCTCTGCCTGTTTGAACAGCGAGTCCATAGCAGTTTCTCTATGATGTCAAGTTACCCATCTTTGATTGGATTTTAAACCACAGCCTGACAAATACACCCCCACAAGCCTATTTGTGATTATGAATGATGGTTGGGCATTAAGAACCAGTTCCAAATTTGATCTGGTTCCAAAACAGATTCCCTAGGAATCGTTATTGCTTCTCAGCTCCTACATAGATGTCACTTCCCCGTCCAGCTCGGGTTTCGGTTCCAGCAGCAGCCTCTGTGGTTTCTGCCTCACGGGTTAGATGGGTATTTCGTGCCAGGCGCCAATCACGGAAACGACGGCTAGCAGCACTCAAACGTGTGGCTTTATCCTCCTCTGAAACAAGTGGGACGGGCACAGGACGACACCCGTGTCAAACGCATGGGCTTGCAATGGAGGCTGCGCAGCATGCCAAACACGCGGTACAACTCAGGGAGTGCACGGTGTTTGAACGTCCATAGAAGCAAACAAGAATTCAGCTAAGCTGTTACTAAACACCACTCTGACCTGGTAATGCCATGTTTGTTTTTGTTTCTGTAGGGATCTGATCGATTCCGGTCAGGTATGAATGAGTCGTTCAGAATAAAATACAATTTGTCATTTGAGCTAAGTACGATGCCTGTTATGACCCTGTCCCTTAAAGACCGGCAAACAATCAGTCAAATCAGAATGAGAATGTTAAAAATCCCATGCAGAACTTTAATTCTTAGCATGCAGGTAAATCATTACGAGCAAGTTTATTGGGTAAAGATGTACACCAAACTTTAGTGCTACAATTTATATGTCTTATATGTCACTTTGTTTTTCTAGGCTTGATGTATTACAGCTTAATTTAATGTTAAATTTAAAGTAACTTAAAATTTACTGAGGTTTACTGTCCAAAATCGTAACATTTGTCTCAATATAGTATTCTACTGTTCTCCTGTTCTTGGCCAAGAGTTAAATTCTTCCCCATCGGGGGGGGGGGGGGGGGGGGTAATCCAGAATAATTTGGCAGATTTGTTCTAACAGATTACCAGCACCGAGAAGACAAGACGGAGCTCTCACAGAAAACAAACAGAACACATCCGTAGTAATCACATACAGGCCCCCCCATGGTGAGTCTTCATACACCCAGCATGCTGAACACAACGCTGCAATCAAAAAAGAAGAAAAGGTTCGATGGTAACTCGTATAGCTCTCTCTCTCTCTCTCTCGCTAAGTTTCATTTTCTTTCTGAAATTGTGTTTTCTGCCGTTTTTTGACTGAATTCCTCTCTTGCATGTTTTTGTGTGAGGACACTCGGTTGAAACCAGGTGACTGAGGAATTTGGAGCTTTCTCCTTGCTGGCTGAGGAGGGGGGGGGGGTCCGGCCTCACGCTGAGGAAGGGCAGGCGGGAGAGACACAGTCTTAACTTTTGCACATTTCTGTCTAGTATTTGCACTTCTGGTGACGTTAACTGCATTTCGTCACCTGCGACTTATACATGTGCAGTGGCAATAATGTTGAACCTAACAGAACCTAACGCTGAGAAGCAACAAACAAAAACAGTAGACATTTCCCCGACATGACGAAAGAACACAACACAACTCGGTGTCAACTGTCAGCGGGAATTTCAGCAGATTGGAGACACAATTTTACCTTTTTGGAAAATTTGAGGGAACATGATAATTTTGTTCTGCAATTATGTGATGGCCTCAAACGTGACTACCCAATACTCCACTGGCAGCCTGTCTATCCTCACATTAGGAGGACGAATATCACTTCACTCGGTATGTTATGAGCTGAATAAGTCAACAAAAAAAGGGGGAACACACATTTGGCAGTTTACGCTAAACTGATCATCTTAACAAGGTCAAAATTAGCATCACATCAGATGAGATAAATAAATACATAAATGAACAGGAGAGGGGGAGACAGCAGTTGAGGAAACAAATAAAAGAGGGCAGTCTAGCATGTGCCAAAGTAAAAGTAAAGAGAAATGGGAGGAAGGTGTAATAGAGAGTGAGAGAAAGAGTGTCAGAGGAATGTCATGGGAATGCCTGAATCAGCAAGACAAATAATACCAAGAGAGAACCAAAGGAAGGAGGCAGAATAGCTAAGCTGATGGGGAAGAATTTAACTCTTGGCCAAGATTGGCACTTTTTTCATTACAGCATAACAGTGAATAGTAAGCAGCACTACCTTAAAAGGTTGTCAGCCATTTGTAACCACATTGTATGTGGGGTTGAATCCAAGTTGACTGCACTGTTAGCTTTGTAAATTGCAATTAAAGATGACGTTTTTATGTTGCACGTTAGTAGTTTTGTTTACAGAAGACGAGGACATTTTATGGCACATTTGCTGAGAAATATTCTCTGTTTAAATATTTCTGAAAGTGCTACGGTAGCTAAAATTCCAAAGCAAACCTGATGCAACCAAGAGATTTGCACATGTGCTCAATAAATTTTTTTTATAAATCAGCCAAGGTACAGCATGGCTCAGTCCCTGTAGGACACTTTGCCTTCTGGAATGAGCTTAGTGACAGTGCCTCTTTTCCTAGCAAAATACTTAGAACATGATACTTCTGCATTGAGTAAGAAAACTCACACAAAATTTAACAGTCCAGCATTAAACCGCTTTCAAAATAAGTATAAAACATTTTGTAAAAACATTTGTTGAATTTTGTGTTTTTAGAAAAAGTCAAATTATCCAATTAAATTCAAATTCTCCATCTAGAAAAGCATTTTGCATATAAAACCCATAAAATGTAGTTTTATTTCATAGAAACAGATATTTGCATGAACACCAACCTTGGTATTTCTGCGCAGACTCTTAAGAATGTTTCTCCTTTTCGGGTCTTCGCTTTCTTCAATGGAGTTGTCCTTTTGGCTGCCTCCCTCATCCTGGCTAGCCTTTCGTGGACCACCCATCTCATCGTCGCTGCCTAAGGAGAAGCTCGTCCTAAAACTGCTGAACTTGCCAAGCCGTTTGGATCTGTCTCTATAAAGCTTAGGCTTTACCCCAATGGCAGACAACTTCCGTCTGCGCTCCAGTGAGCTGCAATCAGCCTCGCTGTCCGATCCATTTCCCCCAGCACTTCCGTTTGCATGACCTTTGTTGGCATTACGGATGGTAATAATTTTCCCCTGTGTACTGTCATGAGGAACAGAGTAAATAGTCTCCTCTTCTGTGGGTCGAGGTTTACTCACAGCATCCATGGGCTCTGCATAATCTGAGGGGTCATATCCCCCATCACTACCCGGAGCCCAGGTGACTGCTTGTGGCATAGAGCGGCGGTTGGTGCCCCCCTGCTGGTCCATATAAGGGCTGAGGTTAACCTTAAGGACAGGCTTAGGCTTCACTTGTGGAGGAACCTTGTTGTTCAGCTTGATCTCAAAGGTGCTAAGTTCAGAAATGACAGAAAATGTATCACTTGATTCCAATTCCGACAGCTTGAAACTTCCCAAGTGAGAAGTGAGCTCCTCCCTTAGCGTAGGGTAAGGTGGTGATGGGTCGATGTCATCCTCTGAATCCATAAGAATTGTAACTGGACTCGGAGAGCCACAGCGAGGGCTGACGCTCTCATTGGTGCATGCCTCAGCAATGTTATCATACATGTGTGTGGCCTCAACAATAGTGTGCTTCTCTACGACTTCTTTGAGGAAGGGTTGGAAAAGGTCTATTTTATGAAGACCTCCTACCACACCACCATGTCCACATATCACTGTGTTGAATCTGGCTTCTATTTCATGGGCCAGTTCCTCTCCCTGACTGACCTGCTCCTTTGCCGACTCTGAATCTGACAGCTCCATCTGACTCTCCCCGACCGCGAGCAACTGGACTGGGATAATGTCTTGGACCTCACACAAGAAAGCACATAATGTTTCCATAGACGCCTTGCGGCGAGCGGAGTATACTGCAATATAGCCATGGACCAATTTGGTCTTGCGGAGAGAAAATGAAGAATGGAAGGAGAGCAGCGACAGCTCAATATTCTGCCTCTGACCTCCTATACTGAAATCCAGCAAAACAGAGGTGCCACTGCTCAGACTGGATGCAGGACGACAATGCTGAGGCAACAGGAAAGGGGAAAGTAGCTGGTCTAGGTCATATGTGTCTCCACACATCAGGCACATGACTATCCTCAGGTCTGCCTCTAGCACTGACTGGGACTGAGAGTCTCTGAAGGCAGAGGAGGTAGGCGGTAATGGTGGGGAACTGCTCCCTATGGTTCTCCTTGATTCTAAGAGACCCTTCAACATCTGGTTTATCTGTCTCTCATTGACATTGCGCCCGTAGCTCATGCCTGGAGAGGCAGGGTCTAGGTAAGTACACTGCAGCTTTCCAGCCACCTGCTGCCCTTGTTGAATGAGAGACTGAGCTGTCTCCCCCCCGATGTCCCCTATGGACCCCAAGCCCCGTTTCGTGACCAGAAGAAGGGACAGTGGGAGTTTGGCTAAGCTGTTTTCTCTCTCCCTTCTGCTTATGGTAGATTCCCTAAGCTTTTCTATACTCTCAACAACATAGGAAAGGGATTCCTTTGAGTTGTACAAACAAAGACATCCGTGAGGTGTAAAGGTAGGTGTGTGGAATGAGTTGACAGGCAAACGCACGTTTCCCTCAATGGGACGAAGGGCTAACTCATACATTCTGCCATCTAACATGTACCTGTCATCACTGGTGCACAAGGCTCTTACCTCATTTGCCATCTCTCTAGCCAACCCATCTTTACCTAAAATTACAAGATTTATTCGTTCAGCCCTCCCCCCATCCATTCTTGAACTCTCTGATGATGGGTAGCGGGTAGGGAATCTGGAGGCCAGTATCTGTTCTATCTTACTGTCCACACAGTGGGGGTTGTTAGGGCAGGTATCTTTTGTGGGGTGGTAGACAAAGTGGATATGTTTCAATACCAGAGCATCCCTTTCAGCCTGCAACTTCTGCAGGGCTTTAAATCTTTGCTCATCACCCAACAATTCCTGGATGGCTCCCATTTTCTCCTTACTTGGCTTAGCATCTACTTCAAGCTCATAGAAGAGTTCAGAGTATTCAAGAAGCAGTTCTTGAAAGTCTTCTTTGGCTCGGTCAATGATTTCCTTCTGATGTTTGTTGTAGATATCCAAGTATTCAGCCTCATCCAGCCATTGGTAGAAGTCTTCATTCATAATGAAGCTTCGGGCCTCCTCCCAAGGTTTCCCTGGTGTGATGAAGGGAGAGAAACTTAGCTTCTCCTTGAACTCCCATCTCATCTCAGCACGTTTGCGTTCATTCCTTAACTGCTCCAGGTGAGTCTCATAGATGGCTTCTGCTGCGGGTGTTTCCAAGAGGTCCTGAGGGATTCGATCATCCTCCATTTTATCAATGTGCGGTGTGGTTTCCCAAGGGGTGTCATCTAGAACTACAAACCATTGGGAGAAATCTCTCTTCGTCTCAAGGACTTTCTGAACTCCAGACCAGCTCAAGTGGTCGATTTCATCCAACTCTGGCAACAGTACAGATAAGGCCTGTGGTAATGTACTTATATAGGCCTTCCTTCGTTTCTCTATATGCTCTTGTTTAAGTCTATGCACATGCTGCTGGAAGAGTTTCTTGGCTTTAGCTGACCCCTCAAGAAAAACATAGTCCTTATACTCGGGAGCAGACTGCATGCGGCGACTAACAGAGGGCCATGTTTCATTGTGGTTCTTCACAATTCGGTTTACCAGCCACTCATAGCGGTCTTTAGCGGAGGCAATCTGTTGACTCTGCTGCTTCAGTGATTCAAAGTAAGGGATAATTTTGGGCTTTCCCCGACTCTTGTCTATTAGCTGAACCAGTGTAAGAAAGGCTAAGTCAACATTGACATTAGAGCGCGCTGAAGTTTCTACCACCTGCAGGTTCTTCTTGGCTAAAGCAAAGGTGTGCGAGTCTTTAATATAGCGCTCAACTCCTTCATCACATTTGGTGAGAGCAAGGACCACAGGCTTCTTCGTTTTGGCGAGCTGGATGTACAGATTTGTAACAAACTTCATCTGGTCCTCGAAACTACGATTCATACCCCGGCTGACATCCACACAAAGTAAGAAACCATCCACCATTAGCTTGCCTTCAGGCATCTGTTTTTGCTCAAAGTCTTGCTCCAGCCCCAGCTGATCTGTGCAAAAGTACATCAGCTTCTCTGCAGAAGCCAGCTTTGTGGAAGCCGCCCTCTTGATGTAAGGTTGGAGAGCTGTGCTTCGGTGTGGCTGGAACGTCTGATCATCGATGAATTCTGTCTGTTCCACCACATTCATACGACATTCTGGCCCCTCCTCCACAGTCCGTCCTGCTTCTCCCCAGAACAAGAAGTGGTCATTGTTTACCACACGGCCTCCAAAATCACTTGTACTAAGGACAGAGGTATGGTCTAGGTAGAAGTCATCTGCACTTGGCCGGACAAAGCGGTTACACAGGCAGGACTTGCCCACTCCACACTGGCCTTTCTCCTTCTCCGTGCCGGACAGCCCAATCACGACAAGGTTGTAGATGGTTGCCCGGACATCTTGCTTTTTGGCCATCATCATCGCTGGCAGAGGCTCATCCTGCCATGTTGGCCACTAACTCTATGGAGAGGAGAAGGCTGCCAAGGAAGGAGAGTTTCCATGCGAGGAGGAGCTCACTGGGCTGAAGTCTGCCCCTGTATGATACAGAAAAGGGGAGAGACAGAAAAGCACAGAAAGAGAAGAGAAGACATAATTAATCTTGAGATTAAAAAAAAACATTCCAGTGACAGGTTTTAATATTAGAGAGCTATTGTGGTTCTCATCTAAAATCCTACTGTAAGCTTATGTGCTGTTAATGTTTAATCTGTGATCCTATTTTTTCCACGGGATGTTTCCTAAAAAGATTGAGGTCAGTGGCAAAGCTACTGAAATGCTGAACATTAATTAACCCAAATGCAGCTGAGCAGAAGGACATTTTTTAAACAACATTTCATTTTCACTGCCCAACTGCACTGCTAACAATAGTGCCATCACCATTTCACCTTATGTTTGCCAAGATATGCGCTTTGGCCTATCATCTAACGTTCAGTAGCGAGAGAATTAAGCGGTGTGGGTTTCTTACTTTTGCAGAAAAAGACAAATGTAGATGCAAACGCATGCATGAACACACACTTGTGAAAACACCCTACTAAGCGCCTCATACCCCAAAACGAAAAGCACACACAAGAGAATGAAAAAAATAGTTCTGCGTTATCTCTGTTAATTGCAATTCTAAATTAATTTCTGATGTGAGAAAAGGTTTTCAATAATAAAATGAATTGCGAGATGAATGAAATCCTTAAATATTCTGAATGATCAAAAAGGCGCCGCACCAGCACTTGAATTATGTGCACAATGTTTTGTCAAAAAACATTCCACTGGCTTTGAGTTAGAACCCAGAATCCGTCATCTGAGACAGATCCCACTCACCGAACGAGCCTAAATTAAATATGTCGACAAATAAATGAGAAATATTAGACAGTTTATACACCAGATAGAAAAATGTGACAGATAGATGGAACCCATTTCCTATATTTCTCTCCTCACTTTGTTCTTGGTGGGGGACAAAAAGGATAAGAAAGGGGGATCAGGATGCTCTTTATGGAGTAACTCCCTTTGATAGCCCAATTTGTAAAGAACAAAAATCTTTTAAGACAGCCAGCAATTTCAGACCACTGCTTCCATGTCATTAGAGGGGCGTCAATGTTGTAAAACAGGCACTAAAACCACTATTAATCATGAATAAGCTCTTTGACAGAGCACAAAAGCAGCTGAAGGCTTCATTGGTGCTCAAAGTTATGTCAAGTCAGTTAAGACAAAAACTTTACAAGCATGAAATTCATTAAAAGAAAATTCTATACTACAAATACGGAACCATTCAGCTGGTTTTCATGGCCTGTCTACCGGCAGCATTTCTTACACAATAGATCCAGCCATTCAAGGAATACATTTCCCATTTCTGCAGATCTATAAAGTCAAGCTAAGGAGCTGGTCTCCCCTGGTCTGCTGTCTAGGCACAGGGTCTAGTGTCCAACAGCACACCGCTGCTTTCAGCCTGGGGCTACTCTGGGCCGAAGCAGATACCGTTAAGACATGTGGTGCATATACCTCTGACCCTGAAACAAGAGAAGCAGAGGGGGGGGGGGGGGGGGATAGGATACAGGGAGAAGTTCTAGAAATTGGGAGAGGATAAAGAGAGTGAGACATTTGTGCATTTTTCAGAAAATGGGAGTTAAAGGCCGAATTAGTTGGGGGAGATGGGGGGGGGGGCATGAAGGGTCAGTGGCCTGGGTCATGTGAGACTCACGTTGGAATCCTCCCAGGAAAGAGGGGCTTGGCTGAGGGTCAGGGTCCAACATCTCTTACAAGCATTGACAAGTTTATCTAATCTAACAGTCTAAACACACAGATGACAGCGATGTCACATTGACTGAACCCCGCACCTTTCAAGGTCACCAACTGTCTCAAGGACACGGAAGAAGTATGCTAGATAGAGATGCATTTGCAAGGAGTGTAGCCTGAAACTAATGCAAATGACGGGTGTGAAGAGGCTGCACATGAGGAAACACCCTGCAGCCTTCCTGGGACAGGGACATGATGAAGACAAGTTGGGGTACCTTTGAATAAACTGGGAGGGGGGGGAGGGGGGGGTGAACATAGAAAGAGAAAATATGTCGAAGATGAGTCCGGGTAAAATCAGGAAAGTAGTTGTGGGAACTGAAAAAGTGAACAAAAGATGGAACATTGCAGCAGTCCTTAGTGCACGAGGGACAGCGTGCGCTGAAGACAGGAAGGGCTTTTCTAATTTAATACAGATGATGCTAACAGAATTCTAATGAGGGGATGCTGAGCGATATCCCAGTAATCTTCCTCAAGTTATTCACTGACAACATTAAACCGTCAGATACGTTTCACTGAACACAATAAAGCTCACGTTGAAAACTGCAAATCAAGGACAAACGAGGAGGCCCACTTACCAGCACGCCCTCTGGTTCTACAGCATTAGACACAGAGGAAGGCTGGAGTTAACAGAAATATGGGTCATGAAAAAGAAATAAAGCAGCGTGACAGTGATAAGAATGATAGAAAGGCAGCGGGGAACCCCCCCCCCCTTTCCCTTGTTCTCTAAGGCTCCCGTTACGTCAGTCAAAAACTGCATGATTCCGTTCTGCTCGCCAGTATTCTGGCTCTCGCCCACAACATTATCCTCATCATATAGATTTTTGATTTTCATTCTTACCCTTCCGTCTCCATTACCATTTAGCATAACCCCCCCCCCCCCCGTGTTATCCTCGTCTCTGGAGGCCTGTGGTCCATTAGCGAGAAACTAGGGTTGTGGTCAGGGGACTGGGCTGAGCGTGGGTGGGTGGGTGGGAGGGGCAGTCCTTACACTACCGTAATACTCCTTCCTGCTCAGGTTGTGGTCCCTTCATTACACTCGGGCAGAAACACATGCAGATGAACGCCTTAAAGTACGGAGGGTGGCTGATGAAGACGAGGTCCACGGCAAAGTAGGAATTAATGCAGCGGGGACGCTTTACGCACCTAAATGCTCTGAACAACGCAAACACAACAAACCGTCACATCCAGCCATAACTCACCCAACAGGAAATACGGCATGGAAAGACAGAGGAAATGATTGTGCGTGCGCTCATGATGATATTTTTAACGGAGACATACAGATGATCGACAACATCTGTCTACATTCAGATGTATATTTATCCAACAGACCGTCCTGACCACGATCAAGGAGACCGGGTGACCGGGATTATCATTCGGCGGATGACGAGTATGCCGACGGTCCTTTAACACAATCCGCCGGCATGAGGACATAACCGCATGAAAAACACAAGAGATGCAACCCGCACGTTTGGCTCTGTCCTGTTGTCCTACTGGCGTACAAACAAAATACATGATACCGCCTGTTATGACCTAGGTTATCTGTGAACTACAGTTTTAAGTAACCTAGAGGCAAAGTGCCATGTAGCCGGGCTCTCGGCTAGGAGTTCACTTCCCCTTCCTCTCTCGCCCTGGTACTGCAGAGATACTGATAGACACCCCCCCCCCCCCCACCCAGAGGAGAGAGGTGGACGGACAGACAGAAGGAGGAAGGATGTGGGATAAGGGCAGAAAAAATGGACACGGGGGGGGGGGGCAAACACAGTAAACAAGCATTCATTCAACAGTCGGGAATGCAGGATGGCAGGAATAAAGAGCGAGGACACAGAGCGGCCATGTTCACAGCCTTATCTGAAAGAGGAGACCGTAAGTGATGAGTTCAGGGAGCAGCGACAGAGGAAAGAGTCGGACTCGCCTCTGATAACGACCAGACCTTCAAAGGGTGAACAGCCAGTTTGAAGAGTGGGATGAGCAAGCAAGAAGGCCAAGGAGGAGCGCGTCGCCGTGGTTTAACCTGCACCAGCAGGCCCCTCTGACTGATGGAGGCTAGAGCCATAAGGGTAGAGGACCAGCACATAAACATGCCCCAACCAACATGCTGGCATGCAGTACGCATGCACGACTGATTGATTTTACGGTAGTCACTACATTCTGATTCTAGAATGATTTTCACTCCCCCCCCCCCCCCCCGAGAAAATTCTTGATGGTCTAAAAAGAGTAAGGTTGTCAATCAACTAATTAATCAAAACAAAACTGACAAAATGGTTTGTTTTTCCCCTTCTCAAATGTTCCCACTTTTTCTCGCCTTATAAGATGCTTGAATGTAACTGATTGCATAGACGTCTTTGGCCAGGGGCTCCTTTCACAATTATTTTTTTTAAATGTTTTTACATACTTTTTCTTCAGAAAGTTCAGATAAAACTACGTTTTCTTTTGGCACGAGAGCTCATCTGCGGGCTTCGGCTCTCCCTCCCACTGAATTCCCTCCGGCGGGCACAGACAGCCTTTCCCTTCTCATTTCGTTCGATGCCCCTTGACCCTCACAAAATTCTCCCTGTATTTCCTGCCCATTTATTCCTCAGCATTAGAACATCGCTGCTGTGGCTCCATCGATTTCTCTCTCTCTCGGCTCCGTCTTCTCCTGCGGTAAAAGCTAACCTTTGCCCACCCGGCCCGTCAAGACTAGCAGACTGCCTGCTTGTAATATTAGCATACAATCTGATCCCTGCTCTCCTGCTGGAAGGCTTGTCAACAATCAGCACAACTGTATAACACGCATTCAGACATCCAGTACAGCTGTCCTGGCTCTTGTAACACAAGCAAACAGCTGCAGCGCCGGCAGATGCAGTACGCAAATATACGTCCGGCGCGCCGTGTACTTGCCGTGTACTTGCTTTCTTTACCGCAATCGCGCAGCAGCTTTGTGGTTCGGGATGACAGAATATTGTTGCCCTCTTCTTACAGGGATTGGGTGGTGGCTCTTCAAGCATAGCTGCTAATCTTTCTTTTGAATGAGCCTCACATTTTAACTCCGAGTGTAATTGTGTTGGCAGCAACGCCGTGTAGGTGCGCGTTTGACTTCAGAGCTCATTTTTAAATACTGAGGCCTGAGCATCACACGTGAGGATAATTATCAGAAACCAAAATTGCTTCAGGCACGTTTACAAAAAAAAATTCAAGAAAAGAATTCAGACTGTGCATAATAGATTTTCTCAACGAAAGACCTGAAAAGGATTTCAGCATTTCCTGAATAACCACAGGAGGACTCTCATGTAATGAATACCCCCCAATAAAATATATTCCAACTGACATTTGTGTTAGATTTCCCACTCGCAGGCAGAGAAAATTCATCCACATAATATAGAATGTGTGAGCGAGAGATCAGCTGCTGGCATTACCTTCCATCTAACAGTCATTATTAGCCATTTACAGTGGAGCGCTCACCTTCAGCTGGGACAAGCGCTTTACAGACGGCCCGGGCGGCGACTGCACTCGCTCACGGAGCGACGCTGCAGCCGCCAGCACTTCATTTCTGTCACTAATCCACCGCTGCAAAAGGCTGCGATGGTCAGACTAAACTCTCCAATATACTGCGTGGCACAACTACTTCATAGCTGCCTCCATTGTTCCGCTTCATTGTGACAGAAAGTTTCCGTCGAGCTCACCTGTGTCTCGTGGGCGTCCTGTTTCCTGCCGCAGACAGTGGGAAGGATGGAGGAGAATGTGCTGGCGCGAAACGGCTGATGCTGGGAAATGTGACTTCAAAGAAACGGTCAAAACGCAGGCCCCGTCGTAAATCACGTGGATTTATTTACATGCGGAGGCACGCCAGTGATTATAGATCCCTACTCGACCTTTAACAAAAGTGCTGCCTCGCCCAAAATAAATGAAACTTACAATAGAAATATCGTTTGAACAATTATTAGATCAAGATCTATTAATAAAGAACAACCTGTGTTAATAATATGAGCCCAAGATAAAGTCAACGAAATGTTGCTGCATTTAAAACACATTTTCCCTCCTGATCAGGACAATGCTTGCTCACGCCTTTCCGTCTGGACCTCCGCATATAATCAGGTCTTATGATCTCTGCAGGGAGATCTACATCATCTAGAGATCAGCCAAACCGTTACCAGGTGACAGATGGTCGTCACGCGCACGAACCGCCACCCAACGCCTACGCCATATGCTCCAACATCTATACGCACATTCTCCTCCAACACATGGAAACGCCCGCTAACATCCCTGCTCACTGCTTCAATTACTTGTGCTTTAATTAACAGTGTTTCAAAGCGTGAGTTTTTTCCTCCTCTTGGTCATCAGACGTGTTGGAGAACTGCTTAAAAATAACTGCAATGATGAAAAGGAAGGGGTCAAGAGGAAAATCTTAGCTAACTTAGCTAAGAAATGCGTCCTGGCAGTGAAAACGGCTGTATACGCTGCGGCGCCAGCGCCTCTACACGGCCAACGCCACGTCGCTTGCCGTGTTCTGGTGTGTCGATCCGAGGTGCTAATGGGCTGCTGTGAGCAGCAGTATCCTCACAGCATCATCATCATCATCATCATCATCACACCCTACCAGCTGGCACAAAACGAACAAGTTGATAGGCGCCCCCCCCCCCCCTCCACCCTCCACCCTCCACATCTCCAGTCAATCCATCCCTGCTTGGAAAAAGGCTAATAAAGAAGCCATCACTAATAAACTGATGCTGCGCAGCCAAATGGTTCCAACAGGCTGAAGGAAAACAAAATCCAGCAAATAATAGAAGTCGCCAGAACATCAATACACCGACTCTGTGCGATCGCTTTGATTGGACACTTTTCTAAACCTACAAACTACAATTGTCCAGCGTTACGAAAAACCATGCTAAAATAGAGGAGATTTTGAAACAACAATTATTTTTTGAAAAGTTTGTACCGTCTCCAGACAAAAGAGTACTTAAACTCTGAATGGCTCACAAAGAAAAGTAAATTATCTTCCAACAATCAAATGAAACCTTTCAGAAACTATGAGAGAGAAATCAAACGAGTCGCACAGAGAGAATGAAATGTTTGCTGGCTGTGTTTGAAGGAGAAGGAACGTCTGAAATCATAAACGAGACCATGACAAAGATTATTAGTGAGGTGGAAAGAGGAGAAAGAGAGCGGCGGTGCTCGGGGGGGGGGGGGGTAACACCAGCAGCTTCTGGTAAGTGCTTAGCACTTGTGGTTGGGCTAATGGCACACAGACAGGCCTCCTTTACGATCGCTCATCTGCACTTCTTGCCGCTAGACAAGCTCCAACATGAACGCTACAAGCCGTTGTTAAGAGGGAGCGACAGCCACTCTCCCCGCCGCCCCTACGGTTCACCCCGCTGCCGTTCAATGCCTTCTCGCATCGCTTCCCTCTCTAAGCCCTTCCCTGATCCCTTTGGTCTGCGGGTCGTCCGAGAACGCACTCCTCGCCGTCTGAAGGGACGACGGTGTCGTGCGGCATCTCCTCCGCGTGAGCTCACGATGGGAGAACGTTACGCACGTCGCACAAACAGCGTTTAAACAGACACACTGCCCACGCGGCGTACGAAGCACGGTCCGGAATAAAGAGGGCGGGGCTTACAGTGATGGGCGAGTCACTGCAGAGACAGAAACATCCAACGACGATTGAAAACACCTGAACCTGCCAGAGTTTAAAGTTAATGTGTCTTTACTGGTTGCCACGGTAACTGCTGGCACAAAGGCAGATGGTTATAAGCCCCCCCCCCCCCCCTTTCCTTCTTCCTCGACTGCTTTATTTTATCCCCAACAGCTTCGCTCTCTTTTTCTGCCGTACCTTGAGTCCTGTCAAAAGTAAGACAAACTAATTATCCCTTCCATGAGATGACGGCAGCAAAATAACCTCTTGTTTGTCTCTTAAACGGGCCCAGCGCCGTCTGCACGCACCAAACCCCAGCATGCACGTGTTAACGCTTCACCTTTTAGCATTCTCTGGGTTCCCTTTGCAGTCTGACTGCAGAAAGCTGACGGGCTCTTCCGTGGGTTGCAGGAGTTACGCCTCGTCATCAGAGCTCGGCCCTCGGCTCCCGGTGGCGATGAATGCCGCTAGGCTCTGAGCTGTGAGGCGCTCCAACGCCGGGCTCACGCTTCAGGAGAATCATCCAGTTTCACCGTGATTCACCCCTCCAGACGACCCGGGGGGGGGGGCTTTGGTCAGCCCCAGTGCTGGAGCCCAGATTCTCTGGTAGTGTGTGAGGCATTTATTTCCAATCTGCTCAAGGGCACACACACTACGGCGACTTCTGATTCTTAAATATGTTTGAAATTTAGGAGTTAGAATCCGGATCATTACGTCAGTAAGGTCTGATCATTGCACGAGGCTTCCCTCGGGCGTGAGAATGAAATCCTGCAATGTGTCACCCCACCCCATTATTTTCTAATATTATGCTGTGTGCATGTCTGAGATTTGAGAGCTGTGTTTTGTTCAAAGTCGTGGATAGTAAACCCTGCAGCGCGAGCCCGGCTTTAATGAGCCGCTGGCCCGTTGGCAGCGCCTACATCAGTCAGAGCAGGCGTTCATTGGAAGGCAGCGCTCACCGCACTGATCAGCGCCGTGCCGGCTGCAGCGTGTGCGCTTGTGCGCGCATTTGACAAATTGGCTTCGTTATAACATAATCATATTTAAATATGATTTTAAATACATGCTCATTCTGTGGACTTCGGTTCGGAGCTGTGAATACAAATAATAACACACAGCAGTTATCACATGGTCAATAGATGCACGTTATCACTACGGGCCGTAATGTATTAACGCGATAGAGCGATTTCTCTCCGTCGAGAACGCGATGCCAGTTTGTACGGCCGCCTTCTTTTTTTTTTTTTTTTTAAACCGCTTTATGAACTTGTTAAGTCGTAAGTGGTTCAAAAACGTCTTAGCAATAAGTATAAAACCGGCGCTACGGGGGGTATTAGTGGAGCAGGAAGACAGGAAGAAGGGGCACGCAACAATCCCGAGGAGTCGGCTCCACAGTTCTCTCATTTCACTGAGAGTATTTTATAAAGTCAGTTTCCAGCGATGAGTTTATGAAGCGATCTGCATCCGAGTGGCTCCGAGACGCAGCCCGAGTTTGTGAAGAGCCTGCAAGTCACTCAACTGTAAATGAATTGCATAAAGAATCCTTTGAATTGAGTAAATTATGTCCCATCAGAATATCAAGAACATAATGGGCAGACGACAAACATAGATGACGGCGTACAGAATTTTAAAAAAAGTAGTTTCTACACAATGTTTGGTTCCGTTTCCCACTCTGGGACCGGAGGAAGAAAAGAGCTCAGGAAAAAGCAGGGGTCGAGAATCAGACTATTCTCTCCGCCGAAACAGGAAAGGAACCAGGTTGGATCAAGACACGGGGTCTGATCCAAGAGTTAACCCCCTACCTCCCACACACACACTCTCTCATATGAGCCTACTAGCCAATCAGATCAGCTGATCACTGGCTTGAAGAAGAAAAACAGGGACATCTGCCTTAGAACAACAACAAAGTCCTGTGCTGCTGACACTCAAGAGCATTACCCGATATTAATAAAATGCACTAAACAAATGAATAACACAGTAAAGTAAAATGCATGCAAATAATGAAAAATAAGGGTTGCTTTCAAAAGGTTACTCCCTGAATACTGGCAGCCATGAACTCTTAAATTGTAGGTTTCGGTATATCAAGCTGCAGGTTTGGAATCGCCGTGCTTATCTCCCATTGACAGACGTCTTTACTTTTTCTATTTTATCTCAGGTGTTTCAGGTGAAGTTTCGTTTACCTCTCCTGCGTGTGTCTTATAAAAATGGAGATGAATAAAACCACACCCCCAGCTCAAGTCTCCCATTTGTAAGCCTCTCTCATCCGTCATGGCCTGACCCCCTCCTCCGGAGGACACGTCCGTCTAGTGAAGGTCATTACTTGGCTGCGTGAAGGTCATGTAGGATTATTGTGCCAGTGTTCATTCAACACACACCAGGAGACTTAGTAGTCTCTGTTTCTATCGCCGTCTCTCTCTCGCCAACAATCTCTCAAGCTCTCTTTACTCCGTTTCCTTCTGGGGTTTTTTTTTTTTGGTCTCCATGGGGATTTGAGCCAAGAGAGAGGGGGAGGGGAGGGGATGTGAGCGGGTCAGCACATTTAATTTTTTAATGACAAAAGATAAAGGAAGCTACAGTGTGATCTGTGGTCATTTCACAAGTCGCTCTACATGGCAGGTGGGCACAGCCAAACACTCAAACGCGATAAAATCTACTTGGGAGGGGGGGGGGAGCGGAATAAACAAATTAAGCCCGATAAAGCCTTGTTCCGATTGCACTCTGGAGACTCGGCTGCCACGGTGGTGGAAAGTGCAGAGAGGAAGAGAATGCTTTTAAATGTCCTTGGAAGAGAACTCAAGGGAAAGTGGGGAGCTGAGTCACACAGTGACACGCGGAGCCATTCACTACTTTTTATTTTTATTTTATGTCAACCTTCAACTCGTTCTCAGAAACAACATTTGTTTGAAACATTTGACTTTCCTTTACAATCCTTGGTGATTTGGTGCATGGCAGTAATCGAGCGACGCTATTGGCTCCCATCCCACAACAAGAGTCTTATGTTTAGCTATTCAAGTGAGGCCTCTGTGGAAACAACCGAAGCGAAATCAAACTCTCGGCACAATCGGGGGATAATGAACGAGCAGAATTGAATAGGAACTAAAAGGCAGCCGACACGGCGAGTAACGACAAGGCCGATTTAAACGCCGATATCGTCGTCTAGGCTGGTAAATATCGCCCTGCTTAAATAAATAGACTTTTCTTTTCCTGCTGCCTATTAAACCCTATCCCGTCATCTCCCCGTTAACTCGCCTGTCAGGGTTTGTGTTTGCTGGGATGCTTTTGCATTGTGACATTTCTACCTCCAGTCAGATTCCCATTTAGATGCCTGATGCAGCTCAGCGAGGTGAGAGCGTGTCTGTGTGTGTGTGTGTGTGTGTGTGTCTGTGTGTGTCTGTGTGTGTCTGTGTGTGTGTGAGTCCAAAAATACACGAAGCCTTGCTGCGATTCTCTTATCTCGTGGAAAAAAAGGAAAGCTTTGCACAAATAAATGGTGGAAAAGGTTAGTTGAGCCTGACCTTCTTATTCTTGAAAGTAAAATGGAAGTTTTCTTATATACTCAAAGTACTGACGAAATCCATGCACAATATGAAAATAGCCTGACACCCCCCTGTGTTGATTTATTTATGTACTTGTACCAAAGTCCAATGTACTAAAAAACACGGATGACAGACAAACTGGCGGAATAAATAACGATAATAAAGCCACCCAGACAAGCTACCAACACAAAGCTAATGTGTGAAATTTCCTTTAACATTAGCGAATTATTCTTGGCGTATATCCGACGTGAACTCAGACGCGTCGGCGTTGGAGTGCAGAACTAAATCGGAGAGTTCTGCAGAGAGCAGCGTTCTTCATCGACCTCTCACCCTCAACTAATTCACCTGCATCGAGCATGAATTCTGTAAAGCACTCCAAATAAACAGAATGCTAGTGGGACCAGTATGCATGTATAATATCACACACACACACACACACACACACACACTGTGGATGAATGCGTCCTGATGGAAGCTGGAGGAAAATGATTCTTCCCCCCGACAGCATTTTTCCGAGCGCACCTCTCACACCTTGTCGTAGCGATACGCTGGCACAGTCGACACTTTTCTCTTCGCGCCTCAAAGGCGAATACAAACACACACACACACACACACACACACATGTAAATGAAGAGCGGGCTGCTAATGTGCGTGAAGTCCAGGATGCGCGTCTCATTCGATCTCGCAGGTCTATGTGGCTTCTGAACAGCATACAGTATGTTCCTTGGTGTCGACGCCCTCGCCGCGCGCGTGGGGCGCATTAACATTTTAACCAACTTCCGTCTGATTCCCGTCGCCGAGAGATCCCAGACGGGCTCGCCCGCCGAGCCGCCGCCGCCGCCATGCACGCCGCGCAACGGGCAGAACGCAGCATGAAGTCAACAAAAAAGGCAGCTGGACTGGACCCGTGACAACACTCCCATTCATCGGCAGGACCCTGGAGAGTCCGCATCCCTCCACAGAGACAGCAGTCAGCAGAGCACGCACACACACACACACACACACACACGCGCGCGCACGTAGAGGTTGGGTTACAGAGAGTGAAAACGCAGCACACAAAAGCCCATGTCAGCATCAACACTGCCGTCCTGTGTGTGCGCGCCCAGGCGTTCGTGTACATGCCTCCATCTGCATACATTATTCATCAGCGTGAACGGAGAGTCTCTGTTCGGAGAGATAAGGTGCTTCTTTAATTCAGCCCTCGCATCTTTGCGTTCTTCCAATCATCCATCAAACAGGCCATTTGCCAACTCGGACTGGAAACATGCAGAGTTACAAATAAAGGAAGCGAGGGGGAAAAAAATTAAGCACGGAAACAAAGGAAGGAGATAGTGTGAGGGGGCGGGGGGGGCAATGAAAGAGGAAGTGGGGCTTAGCGTCGGTGGAGAGGGCGTTCTGGGGGGGGGGGGGGGCTTAACGTTGTCATATTTTCATTTTAGTGTACATCCTTGAATATATTAAAAGAGATTTGCTGAATTCACTGGCGTTTCGTCTTCCCATCAACCCTGCAGCACCCGGCCTTCATCCATCCCATCAGCGGCAACAGTCACAGTGGGCGTGACCCCACCAGAGACATTATTACACACATACAACAACAACAAAACACACAGACAAAATACGTTTCTAAATGCCAGGCTCTCTGGATGTTGTTGTCTACACCCAGAGGAAAAGCCGGCTGCCGTCATCGGACAGGAAGACGGTGGGACGCGCTCTACTATGCGTTCGCCTTAACATTTCACGAGAATTTGAAGTACCGAAGCCGTTGGTTTGATGGTTAGTGTAGCATCGCAGACCAATAACTCGGGGCCTGAAGGATTCAAAGGCATTTCTACAAATCTAAACGCTGTTCAGCATGAATGCCCTGTAAGACAGTTTGTCCTTCTGTCCATCAGCAACCACACCCACAAGCAGGTGGGCCTACGGCGTCCGGCGAGACACACGGTGCTCCGAGCCTCCGATCCCATACAGAGCATTTAGTGAATTATTCTGAAACAGTAAAAGGAGAGGTAGCCGCACAGACGCCCGTCCAGAATGGAGGCTAAAAGCCATTGAATCGTGCCCGTATTAAAGTGGTGCAGTGCAGGAGTTCAAGGGTGTATTGTGTCACTTCCATGTTCCGATTACAATATTTCAGTCCGCTATCGTAGCGCAGATTCCCACATAGAAAGTCGGTCAATGAATGGGACGAGGCCGGCAGGCGAGCAGGTGCTGTGTCGGTGGACGATATGGCTTCTGTCCACCTCAGCATTTCCAAGCGGTTATCGTCCCACTCCACGGGAGGAGAGGTCATTCCTTTTTCCTCCTCTCCTCTGCATCACCATCCCTCCCCTCCCCTCCTCTGCTCATTTCGGCTTCCCCCTCCAGCCCCTCCCATCTCATTCATCTCTTCCCCACCGTTCCTTTTATATACACGTCTCCCTTAGCTTTCATCTGGGTTTTTTTTCCTCAGCATCCTTCTGCTTTTTTTATTTGCCTTTTCCAACTCCTCCCTCCTGCTCCTCGTCCCCTCCCTCCTCTTCTGCTCCTCGTCGTCTCCTGGGCTCTCCAGCGGAACTGTCCATTCGGCAACAAAACAAAGCTGCCTGCAGCATCACACACCCCGACTAATCATGCAAGACCAGAATTTAGCAGGCATCAGATCCACTCAGCAGCACCGGGATACTGGGCAGGATGCTGGGGGAGAGAGAGGCGGCGAGCGCAGAGAACACTTGGAAGGATAAGATCGCCTGCATTTTTTTTTTTGCAGCTGAAAAACACTAAAGATTACAGTTGTGTTTAGAATTGATTCATCTAAATGAATATAAATACGCACCAGTGCATAATAAAGAGAATCCATTTGACAGTATAAAAAGACGACTCCTCCAGGTACGAACGAGCCAGAAAGGAGGACTAAAGGAAGGCATGAAGGGGAGGTGGCGGTGCAAGGGGTGAAAGAGAGTCTCTGACAGGCCATCCACCAGTGTGGCTGCTCATTCCTGAAGATGATGAAGATGATGATGATGAAACCCAACAATGTTTAGCAGCAATCCGATGACGGCCGCTTCCTCTGCAGCTCAGCTTCAGGCGAAACCCAAAGAAGATGGTCCCGCCAGATAAAGAGATGGGAGGGATATGAAAGCAGACCAGAGCTACGGGCTTATCGCGAGCTGGAACCAGACCACCTGGAGAAAGAAGCTCGGCAACAGGGTGCGGGGGGGGGGCGCCAGAACAAAATAAAATGTTCCAAGTCATCAACGCCATTTTGGGTTGAAAAGAGGCGACATGGTGTTAAATTAAACCGGCAGCAAACATGGCTGTCAGGCTCATCGTGTCTGACCTCCAGGGAAGGACAACCCGGACAGAAGTCAGTCTATCCTCGTAGCTTTTTTTTTTATCTCGACACTATTTTTATTTAAATCTGCGAGATGGGAATGGATGTCTGAAGAACGAGGGCAGAAGAAGCAGCGGCAGAAATGCGCTACGACGCAGCAGGCTGCCGAACGCGGCGCCCATTAGCGCCTCGACGCAGATAACCCTCGTTATGTTGCTTTAGGCGACGTATGTTTTTTTGCTCTCTGAAGTTTATCAGAGAAACTGTCGGCTCAGATGTGCAGGACAGCGAGCGGAAGCGAGGCGAGGCGTGCTGCGGACGCCTCGTGTTCCGCCATCAGAAGCAGGAAGTTAGCTACTGGAACGGCCCGGCATAAAGCGCTTTTGTCATTCTAAGGGTCAGCGTGATGTTCAAATGTGTCATTGCCCGTGGAAATATGTCACAAAGATTAGGCAGGACAGACGTGCGGTAAATGGTCCTGGTGTTAAGAAAGAGAGCGATGCTCGGCAGCGGAGAGAGGATGAAACGGAGAGGCTCGCGTCGTGGTGCGGAGGAGAGTGCGATGGTAGGCTGGGATTTGAGTCTTTTAACTTCATTAGTTCCGCCTCAGTCCGGGGTCTGTAGATTATGTCTAATTAAGCAGGTTAGCGTGGCTTAAAAAAGCACCACACAGAAAGCACACGAGTCTTATCTGTCAACCTGCTCAAACGATTCTGCGCTCTCCCGTTTGCATGGCCTTTATGCTAGGGAGATTAGCGGCTCTGAGCCGGATAGCATAGCAGCCGTGGCGATAAAAGTGTGGGCTGTGGAGAGAGAAAGTGAGAGAGCGTGTGGGGAGGCAGAGAGGCTTGGTGGGAAAGGTTGGGGCTCATTAAACACGAGTCCGATTTGGTTGTTCAGTCTGAACCGGGCTCTTTGGTTTATGAGGAATCAGTGAAACACGCCGCTGATCAGTGATCTATAAAGTGTGGTTAAAGTTTACTTTTTACATTCACAAGCAGTTTATTCAACCTGGCTAAAAAAAAAAGAACTTTATCTGTTTATGTTTTGGATATGTGTTGTATGTAGTAAGTTACATAACCTGCTTTTGAGAAACCTGGCCATGCAAGGCTTTTTCTACCTCATCAAGAACAAATTATTGATTAAAAAAAAAAAGACAATCAGATGATGAAAAGCTTGCTGATTAGTTGTATTCTTGAGCCACAGAACTCAAGTCTGATTTCTGTAACATGAAGGCTAAACTGTGCTGGTAATCCCATCTGCCGTTTAACTGCGACTAACAGAATGGTAATTGCAGCTAGCATCCTCCAGTCAGCCGCGAACCCAAGTCCTTCCTAAACTGGAGAGGAAAACGGAGCGGCTGAGTGATCACGTGGAAAAGACAAACAGTGCCGTTACAACGCGGTTAGAACAGGAACAGAGCCGTTACAACGCGGTTAGAACAGGAACATCGCCGTTACAACGCGGTTAGAACAGGAACAGTGCCGTTACAACGCGGTTAGAACAGGAACAGAGCCGTTACAACGCGGTTAGAACAGGAACATCGCCGTTACAACGCGGTTAGAACAGGAACAGTGCCGTTACAACGCGGTTAGAACATGAACAGCGCCGTTACAACGCGGTTAGAACAGGAACATCGCCGTTACAACGCGGTTAGAACAGGAACAGTGCCGTTACAACGCGGTTAGAACATGAACATCGCCGTTACAACGCGGTTAGAACAGGAACATCGCCGTTACAACGCGGTTAGAACAGGAACATCGCCGTTACAACGCGGTTAGAACAGGAACAGTGCCGTTACAACGCAGTTGGAACATGAACAGTGTTGTTACAACGCGGTTAGAACATGAACAGTGCCGTTACAACGCGGTTAGAACAGGAACAGAGCCGTTACAACGCAGTTAGAACAGGAACAGAGCCGTTACAACGCGGTTAGAACAGGAACAGCGCCGTTACAACGCGGTTAGAACATGAACAGCGCCGTTACAACGCGGTTAGAACAGGAACATCGCCGTTACAACGCGGTTAGAACAGGAACAGTGCCGTTACAACGCGGTTAGAACATGAACAGCGCCGTTACAACGCGGTTAGAACAGGAACATCGCCGTTACAACGCGGTTAGAACAGGAACAGTGCCGTTACAACGCGGTTAGAACAGGAACAGAGCCGTTACAACGCGGTTAGAACAGGAACAGAGCCGTTACATCGCGGTTAGAACAGGAACAGAGCCGTTACAATGCGGTTAGAACAGGAACAAAGCCGTTACAACGCGGTTAGAACAGGAACAGAGCCGTTACAATGCGGTTAGAACAGGAACAGCGCCGTTACAACGCGGTTAGAACAGGAACAGAGCCGTTACAATGCGGTTAGAACAGGAACAGAGCCGTGACAACGCGGTTAGAACAGGAACAGAGCCGTTACAACGCGGTTAGAACATGAACAGAGCCGTGACAACGCGGTTAGAACAGGAACAGAGCCGTGACAACGCGGTTAGAACAGGAACAGAGCCGTTACAACGCGGTTAGAACAGGAACAGAGCCGTTACAACGCGGTTAGAACATGAACAGAGCCGTGACAACGCGGTTAGAACAGGAACAGAGCCGTTACAATGCGGTTAGAACAGGAACAGAGCCTTTACAACGCGGTTAGAAAAGGAACAGAGCCGTTACAACGCGGTTAGAAAAGGAACAGAGCCGTTACAACGCGGTTAGAACATGAGCAGTGCCATTACAACGCGGTTAGAACATGAACAGTGCCGTTACAACGCAGTTAGAACATGAACAGTGCCGTTACAACGCGGTTAGAACAGGAACAGCGCCGTTACAACGCGGTTAGAACAGGAACAGAGCCGTTACAACGCGGTTAGAACAGGAATAGAGCCGTTACAACGCGGTTAGAACAGGAACAGAGCCGTTACATCGCGGTTAGAACAGGAACAGAGCCGTTACAACGCGGTTAGAACAGGAACAGAGCCGTTACAACGCGGTTAGAACAGGAATAGAGCCGTTACAACGCGGTTAGAACAGGAACAGAGCCGTTACATCGCGGTTAGAACAGGAACAGAGCCGTTACAACGTGGTTAGAACAGGAATGACAAAGCCACCAAACTGGTTTGTCTGCTGGGCTGGGTTACTGGAACTCTTGTTCGTTGAGACGCCTCGTCACAGCAGCTCAGCAATAACACTCATTTTCATTGAGAAGCATGAGTGCGTGTGTGTGTGTGCGTGCGTGCGTGTGTGCCTCCTCCCTTTTCCTTGTACAACACCCGTGTGTGTGGCATGTGTCAAAAATGTGGTTTTATGCAACTGTAGAGAAGTTGCAGCCAAATAAATACAGGAAGTCAGTAGAAGTTTACCTCCACTCGGCTTCCCACATCGTTCCCTGCCTCAGACGAGAGTGAGAGTGAGTACACACACACACACACACTCACACACACAGGTAATTAAACACACTCCCTTCTTGAGCAAGGTATCACACTCCCTAATCTTTTTTGTGGAATGCAAAACAAAAAAATAAAACTGAAAGGAGGAAACAACTCCCTCTAATCCACGAACACTCTCTTGCATCAGGAGGCATTCTATTATCCCAGTGTGGTTTCAGACAGGGCCAAGCAAGATGGCCGCCCTCACAACCAGCTTGTTAGCATACATTCACAAACACACCAGGGGGTTGAGACAACAGCGCTCATGCAGGCTGTGACGGGCTGATATCGAGTAGCCTTGGAGCAAACCCACAGAAGGTCACATTCTGACAGCAAGTCTTCTCCTTCACGAGAGGAGAGGAGAGGAGAGGAGGAGCGATAAAGTCAAAGCCTGACGGAGACAGAAGAGAAAAAGCGCAGGACCTGGAATTGATGGAGAGATGAAGAGGGAGCTGGTGTCTGATAGAAGGGATTTGCCCTACGCTGGAACAGTAATTTACTAAAGCCAGTCTGCAGAGGCCCATCAGTGGCGATCTGCCGGCAGATTAGAAGACAAACCCTTATCCCTTGCTTTCCTCCCAGCCAATCAGCACCAGGCAGTGGAGAACAGAGCAGAGGATGAAGGGATGACGGAGGAGGGGAGCGGCAAAAATGTCCTGCCTCTGTCTGGTGAATTCAAGGAGACCACAATACACAAACAATGTCACACACACACACACACACACACACGTGTGGGGCTTACGGGAGACGGAGCTCCGGTCGGCGTTATTACAGTTACATTCTTCTGCCCTGGGGAGGCGCAGCTAACGCGGCTCGGCTGCCGGAGCTCAGGATGTGTCATTAATAATCAGTTTTCTGCCGTTTCCTCTGCAGTGACTTTTCTTTTTTTTTTTTTGGTAGTTTCTACTCTGCCCTGAAGGCCCTCACAGCATTCCTTTGTTGCTCCGGTCCAGTTTCTCCCTCCCTCCTCTACATCCCGCTTTCCATCTCCCCTCTCTAACGTCCAGCAGAGGAGCATCACGTGCAGCACCAGTTAGTGGCAGCGTTTATCACGTACAGTTTACCGTGGCGCATCATCTGGGAGCAGGAGAAATACCACCAAAACAACGTCTGCAGGGACCTTGCAGGCGGCTTCACACACGCTGTAGACCGAAGAAGACCCACTAAAGAAGTCACTAACAGCTTTAATTAAAACCATTTCACTTCACAAGAGGCCTAAAGATGCCTTTCCCCGCCCCATTTTTTCCATATTGCAAAAATAATTACTTGGGGAAGGAAACAAAACAACATACTCCTATATCAAGATTAAATGGAAATCTGCCGGCCCTGTGCACGCACTTCAAGTTCTCGGTGATGAAGCCCTAAGGATCATGTCCTGTACCTCCATCTCCAGCACTGACATGAGAAAACAAAACAATGAACAGCAGTCCCTTCCCTCTTCTTGCCATCGCCGCTTCCTGTGTACCCCCTTGCAGCTGCTGCCCAGCCTCACAAGACCCGCGAAGACCTCCCTATCCCCTAAGGAGTGAACTAACACCCCCCGCCCCTCCCACGTCTGCACGGAGCATGGTCGAAAAGTTGCGCGTGAAAATTCAAAGAGTCGTGCAATTTCCTAGAATCGGATCCACTATGGCCAGCTAGTGGGAGACTAAAGGGGGGGGGGGGGGGGCGGGGGGCAAGGGCAAATATATACTTACAGAACTACGACGCTGAAATATTCTGGAAGTGAGCCTCTGTAATGTGCCCTGTTATAGCAGATCTCGCATTAGCTGTGGCAACAACGTCACGCTAACGTGCAACACCTCGGAGTTGCGGTTCAGGGGCAGGCTAAACCGGTCCCAGGAACCCGTTTGGTTTGTTCTACCCCGCAGGAACACAAAGGAGACATGCCCTGTGGTGAAAACGGTAAGTTCCAATGATCCGACGCACAGAAGAAGTAGCTCTTAGCTGAAAACGGATTTTCATTAGACGTGTTTCTGGTGACATCATTAGTAAGCCGAGTGTTCTGAACGCATTTTGGAGGCTGCTACACGTCAGCTAATTAAGGTTCTCCACAGGAAATACTCAGATACCCTTTTGTCACTTTCACACATGCCTAAGATGAGCGCGCGAATGAAATAGCATACATTGCTCTTTAATGTTTGTGTTGGACTTTCTCCAATAAGGAAAATGAAAACACCCAACTTAATATCACATTTTAGCATGCAACAAATCAAGAGGAAATAATATATTAAGAAAAGAGACACTCGGCGATGTAAAAACACATGGTTAGCCGTGTGAAAGACTACAAATAGAACGACGAACGATGGTTTCAGTGAAGAAAGTTCCTGTCATGGGCCTAAACACCGGCCGAGCTTCAAATGACCAGCCAGAACCGGTACTTCATCTAGAAAGAGGAACGAATGCAAACAGGTAAAGGGCACTCATTAAATCTCTACCAATGTCTCGACACGCAGCTTCACCCCTTTTTCGTCACAGATTTCAGCTACAACAAGCCCGGCTCGTCCCGACCTGACAAACAGCATTCCCAGTGACCTTTTCCCTCATTGGACCAAAAAAGACAACCAACTGCGTTCTCTGCTATCCGATGACTGTGACTAATACGGGCTGTAATGTGTTGAGACTGAGCACAACCCTTAATCCAAAGAAACTCAGAACTGTTTACAATCCTCAGTCGTGTCTCCCTCGTTTCTAATCTTCACAGCTTGGGACGTTAACGGAATCAGCACAGCAACCGAGGGGGAGATACTCGGGAGAGACTCTCGAAAGACACGGGAGAGACTCGGGAGAGACTCGGGAGAGGCAATCTGCAGTAGATATTATTGGAAGTAGAAACGGCAGCAATAATTTGACTTCAGTTTATTCCCGTTGACGGTTTGGTGAGTTCTCTAAATCTAACATTCTCTGAAGCATTCTTCATTCTGTGCAGCAGGTTGTGTCTACTGTTCCCGGAACTCTGGAAAAAAAGGAAAGAAAAAAGCCACGCATGGGTGGTGAATTAAGACGGTTCTCCAGTCCTTAACAGGAATGTTACAAAATGGTGGATCTTCAGGAGCCGAGAACTGAAACAGGAAATGAACTCTGACACAAGAGCTCTGGACCTCGGGGGCCCCTACTGCATCCTGGGAAATTATTGCACTAAGAAATGACCCGTGCCCCCCCCCCCCCCCCCCCCCTGCTCAGACTTAAATCAATTTACAGACTTCTTAAAAATTTTACACAAACTAATGTTACAACAATTTAAGGAACAAGGTCAGAGCCGGGCCAAAACAGAGACTGACAAAAGTGTTGGGAATCATGTTCCTCATTCAGACTGAACAACCAGCCCCGAACTAAAGACAGTCCTGCTGTGGAGAGGACGGGGACCGCGTAGAAATAAAGATGGCAGCGCTGTCATTCTGAGGCAGCAGATTCAGGCTGCTCTGCCTTCTTTAGCGCTAGGATCCATCGTTTCCAACACGGTGCCACCGTTAGTTTCCCAGCTGTGAGACAAAAGCAAGAGCATCATTTTAGCTAAGTGGCATCTGGACAACCGGTGACGGCGCTGCGATCGATAGCGGCGAAGACAGAAGCCAGCCATCCACCGGAGGGGCAGCGCTGACTCAGCAGCCCCGAGCCCGAGCTCAGGCTGGGAACGGGGGGGTGAGGGGGGTGAGGGACGTCTTCTGGGATGCAGTCTCACCTTCAAGGAGGATCTGAAGTGGACCGTCGCCCAGCCAGACAAGGAGGGGGTCCGTTTCTCAAACTAATTCTCCTCCTGACTGAGTCCCAGACTTTCTAAAATCAATTATAAACACTAAACACGAACAGCCAAATAATGATTTGCACATATTAAGATGCTTGCAGCAAGCCTCAAGTACGTAATATT
Source organism: Brachionichthys hirsutus (assembly GCF_040956055.1). Taxonomy (NCBI): domain Eukaryota; kingdom Metazoa; phylum Chordata; class Actinopteri; order Lophiiformes; family Brachionichthyidae; genus Brachionichthys; species Brachionichthys hirsutus. The sequence continues at coordinate 5,658,608 of NC_090907.1, forward strand.
ATCAAAATTGATATTTTGAAACAAAAGCAGCGTTTGCACATTGACTGGGATAGATGCAAACCCCCCCCCCCCCCACAGTGTTGACTGGATTCCCCCTGAAGTGGCACCCGAGACAAACGTGCAGTGACAGGTGGCGCCCTTCCTTCGTCCTCAGATGACAATCGCATCGTGCTGTTAGACGAGGGCGGTAAAACTGAGGGACGGTGGGAGCCGGCAGAAATATCTGTGACAATGTGAAAAAAGAAAGACAGGAAACAGGAAACAAAGGCGGCCAACGGAGCTTAGGAAGAGAGAAATGCAAGGTTGGAGAGGTTACGTTCAAAGACCTCTGGCTGTCTCCCCTCTCTTTCCGACGATGCTCATCAAGCTGTAATTAAACCTGCCGGCTTTAATCAGAATATTACAAAGTGGTAAACCTCTGCATCCATCTCTCGTGCGTCGAGCACGAAGAACTTCTAATCGAGTCGTCAGAACACCGAGCAGAAGCGGCAGAAGCGGCGACGGACAAGCGCCCAAACCGAACATCGAGGACGGACTTTCCCAGACGCACATCGGAAGCAGACGACAGACGGACGGACCTCCTTCCATTTGACACCTAATCTTATTAAGCGTAAAACATTAAACGAAATGCTTACAGCAGCAGTTCGTCACACGGCTTATGAAATGAAGCCGGGACGATTAGAGTTGAGGAGGATGCCGGTTTCAAGGGGGGTAGCTTATATTTCCAGTTTACCTAAGCCAGCTTTAATGGTCTCTCCATCACACACACACACACACACACACACACACACACACACACACTTCACTCGTACAGAAGCTTAAGCTTTTTCTGAATGAAACCAAACCAAACGCTTAAAGTAGTATTGAAAGGATAAAGGCGTTCTACTGAAAGGAACGCTGAAATATAAGCGACATAGCCAGGGTGAAATATAACGTGAAATGCAGCACAAGTCCCACCTATTGAACTCTGAGCAGCGGCTCGGTCATAACATCTTACCTACAGACATGCTGAATCATGGAATTTAGCTGTGGCCAATAGCCAAGCAGTAGGGCTTCTTATGGCTGTCATTGATTGGTTGATCCGTGAGCTAAGAGCTGAAAGGTCACATTCCAGGAACGCAGCCCGAAGCAGAAACTGGCAGCCGTTCGTTTTGCGCTTTCAATTTTCTTCTCCAACTGACTCCCAACTTTGTTGCGTCGCTCTCTCGCCGCTTCTCTTACTTCTCCCCTCATGTTCCCTTCTCTGCAGTGCTTCCATTGCCACCCCCCCCCCCCCCTCCCCGTTTGTGCAATTATATCTGGAATAGCGAAGCAGGACTGCCCACGTCCAGAGGTCACCATTCCTCTTACGGCTTACATCCTGTTAAAGGATTTCTATTGTGAAAGACGATACCACGGTAACGCATTCTCAGGGTACAGAGCAGTTGTACAGCAAATGTAGACTTTATTATGGATTGATCCCCAAAAAAAGAATATATATATATATATTTATTGGGTGAGCCATTTGCTTTAAGTACCGAAATTTCAATTTTTGTTGCCCCAAATGAGAACCGGCAAACGGCACCGTAGCTGATCCGGGGTCAGTTCCCTCATGCATAATTCACAAATCCTGTTTAAGTGGTAAAACTGGCTCTCAGACAGAGGAGAGGCACTTTCACTGAGACGACTGAGGCCGTCTCCGTCGGCAAAGTCTGTAACGATCAAGAGAGTTGAAAGAGTCAGAAGAGAAGAGACCCTCAGTTCAACCGAGGCAGGAACACTTTTCTAATGGAAATTCGGATACAATCATCCCAGAATGCACTTCTCCACGCCTGATAATCAGCCACTAGAACAAGGCGGCCATTGAGAGGAGAGCGACTGTAATCTGGTTCACCAAACATTCAAAGCTGCCTGCTGTAATTACCTCCCTTTCTCTATCAGACTCGGGCCTCGCACTGACTCACAGGCAAGCCTCTCCTGTAAAACAAGACAGAGGGAAGCGATGCAACGAACGCCGCGTTTTCAGACGAGCGGAGAGACTCGCCGTCCTCGTCTTATTTAAATCACCGGCCCACAGCCGGGCTTCACTGATCGTGGGCCCGGTTCACACTTAAGGCTCAGACGCACGCCACAACGCCGCGTCCGTCTGCCCAACCAGTCCCTCTCCCAGCACCCTCCATCACAGGGTGTCTCCGCGTCCCTGGCCTACACAGCCCGTACTCCCTCTAATCCCATGCAGGGAACATGTTCTAGCCCCCGGGGACTCACAGGA